>NC_136793.1:8282530-8312530 GCF_951216825.1 Electrona antarctica
TTTCCGTACAGAATGGGTTAATAGCTCTGCTCATCCTGCCAACGATAGCTAAACAGTAACTCATACAAGCATTAACATACCGCCAGTGAGGGACAGAAAACCTCATATCTTCATACTTCCTTTTCCTTTTTGATGTCTTTTCATGAATTAATTATCTGCTTCAGGGACAGGGGTGTTGTTTTTGACAGCAAGTTTCTATTTTAGTTTATTTTTGTCACGGTCTTTGGAATGAAACAAAACATTTAGTTTTAGTCATGTTTTAGTCACCTGGCATGTTTATTTAGTCGGGACAATGTACATTAATGAACATTACATTACAAATGCAGTGTAAATATACCAGATTTAGCAAAACATGCTAATTTCCATCTGCAGTCCCCAGACATCGAACATCAAACAGTACAAACAGGGCTGACATACAGGACAGCATACAAATACCTAGTACATTTCAAACGTAGTTTAGTGTTTGTCTAGTTTTAGTCGACTGAATATCAAGATTTTATTCGACTAAATTTACAGTTGATTTAGTCAACTAAAATGTATTTTGGCGGGCCTTGATGCCGTCGTAACGACTGTATTTACACATGCTGAAAATTGCCATTTTCAGCAAGCAACCAAGTGTAAAATGACTTGTGTCTTACTTATACTGGATGTCCACTAGTCCCTTGCAAGCATTTTAGTCTATAGTTTTTATTTGTTGACGAAATTGCTAATGTATTTAGTCTTATACTTTTAGTCATCATAGCTTGGTTTTAATTTAGATTCCTTTTAGTTTTCGTCAGTGAAAAAAGGTAGTCGACGGAACATTTTCGTCATGGTATTTTTCGTCATAGTATTAGCACTCTCGTCAGAACATTATTTACCAGTAAGACGCCTGAGGATGAGAAGCATCCGCCTGGGTGACGGCAGACTGCTATGGGCGAGCGCTGGTGCTTTGGCATGGGGGGTAAGATCAACATATCCGCCTGGGTGACAGCAGACTGCTATGGGCGAGCGCTGGTGCTTTGGCATGGGGGGTAAGATCAACATATCCGCCTGGGTGACGGCAGACTGCTATGGGCGAGCGCTGGTGCTTTGGCATGGGGGGTAAGATCTTCATTTTCGGGCCTGTAGAGAACTTTAGTTTCGACCCTCGCTTTAGCTCGCTCGGTGGGTGTCTCGCGTGGCTCTAGAGTCTAGTCCATAGTTATTATATTTGGGTCTAGTCGGAAGTTGTTGTAGGCGAGAGGCCGAGAGGCACTTCAGCGGGTAACATGTCATTGGTTCGACCTCCCGTTAGATCAACCATTACTAACCCTATCTCTAACTCTAACCTAAATATAACCGCAAGCACGGGAGCAACGCATCCCTCACCAACCTTAATCCGGTCGAACTAACGGGTCGAGGTTGAACCTTAGGGCAGCCCCCCTTCCGCGTTGGCCACAGAAGTGGGGCGTGGTTATAAGCACAGACCCATGTAGGATTTGGAATGTCGTGGTGGAGGCAGCAGAAGCTGCGGTATACTTTCGTGCTTCGGTGGAGGCAGACATGAAGTGTTGACGCTAATAATAATCTTCATTGTCCCAAAGGATATTCACAGTCTGTTCAAACACCCACACCAAAACAACAACACAGAGCACATAACACCAAGACAATACAACAACATGAGGTTCCCCACTGTGTACGAGAACCATCCTATCAGAGCACATAACACCAAGACAATACAACAACATGAGGTTCCCCACTGTGTACGAGAACCATCCTATCAGAGCACATAACACCAAGACAATACAACAACATGAGGTTCCCCACTGTGTACGAGAACCATCCTATCAGAGCACATAACACCAAGACAATACAACAACATGAGGTTCCCCACTGTGTACGAGAACCATCCTATCAGAGCACATAACACCAAGACAATACAACAACATGAGGTTCCCCACTGTGTACGAGAACCATCCTATCAGAGCACATAACACCAAGACAATACAACAACATGAGGTTCCCCACTGTGTACGAGAACCATCCTATCAGAGCACATAACACCAAGACAATACAACAACATGAGGTTCCCCACTGTGTACGAGAACCATCCTATCAGAGCACATAACACCAAGACAATACAACAACATGAGGTTCCCCACTGTGTACGAGAACCATCCTATCAGAGCACATAACACCAAGACAATACAACAACATGAGGTTCCCCACTGTGTACGAGAACCATCCTATCAGAGCACATAACACCAAGACAATACAACAACATGAGGTTCCCCACTGTGTACGAGAACCATCCTATCAGAGCACATAACACCAAGACAATACAACAACATGAGGTTCCCCACTGTGTACGAGAACCATCCTATCAGAGCACATAACACCAAGACAATACAACAACATGAGGTTCCCCACTGTGTACGAGAACCATCCTATCAACATGAGGTTCCCCACTGTATACGAGAACCATCCTATCAACATGAGGTTCCCCACTGTGTACGAGAACCATCCTATCAGCGGGGCAGGTTGTTTTAATGCTGCAATGGCTGAGGGGACAAAACTCCTACTAAACACATAACACCAAGACAATACAACAACATGAGGTTCCCCACTGTGTACGAGAACCATCCTATACAATACAACAACATGAGGTTCCCCACTGTGTACGAGAACCATCCTATCAGCGGGGCAGGTTGTTTTAATGGCTGAGGGGACAAAACTCCTACTAAAACGGACCTTTTTCCCACGGCACGGTTCTGTATCTCTGTCCAGATGGCATGAGGTTAAAGAAGCGATGATCCGTGTCATCGGGGGATGATCAGTGTCATTTGATAATGAAAGTGCTAATCGTGTGATGGCCGTATTTTTCATTTCAGTGTCATTTCATTTATATGTCTAAAGGGCCTTGCAAACGGGGAGCGATAAAACGTGCCTATAGTTCATTTTCAATGAGACCTGCGTTTTTTGCTCGTAAATCGCATTTACGTGAGCGCGGTCCCGTGAATTTTGTTGCACACGTGCTGGTTTCGTGCACACGCCCGCGACTCACCAGACCTGTCGTTGATCCAGGCGACAACGTGTGCGTTCCCCGTTTGCAAGGCCCTTAATACTGAAAAGTGTGTTTCTGTTAGGCCTGGACAGTATGGTGTAGAAACATGTTTCTGTTAGACATGGACAGTAGAAACATGTTTCTGTTAGACATGGACAGTATGGTGTAGAAACATGTTTCTGTTAGGCCTGGACAGTATGGTGTAGAAACATGTTTCTGTTAGGCATGGACAGTATGGTGTAGAAACATGTTTCTGTTAGACATGGACAGTATGGTGTAGAAACATGTTTCTGTTAGGCATGGACAGTATGGTGTAGAAACATGTTTCTGTTAGGCATGGACAGTATGGTGTAGAAACATGTTTCTGTTAGACATGGACAGTATGGTGTAGAAACATGTTTCTGTTAGACATGGACAGTATGGTGTAGAAACATGTTTCTGTTAGACATGGACAGTATGGTGTAGAAACATGTTTCTGTTAGACATGCACAGTATGGTGTAGAAACATGTTTCTGTTAGACATGGACAGTATGGTGTAGAAACATGTTTCTGTTAGACATGGACAGTAGAAACATGTTTCTGTTAGACATGGACAGTATGGTGTAGAAACATGTTTCTGTTAGACATGGACAGTATGGTGTAGAAACATGTTTCTGTTAGGCATGGACAGTATGGTGTAGAAACATGTTTCTGTTAGACATGGACAGTATGGTGTAGAAACATGTTTCTGTTAGATATGGACAGTATGGTGTAGAAACATGTTTCTGTTAGACATGGACAGTATGGTGTAGAAACATGTTTCTGTTAGTCATGGACAGTATGGTGTAGAAACATGTTTCTGTTAGGCATGGACAGTATGGTGTAGAAACATGTTTCTGTTAGACATGGACAGTATGGTGTAGAAACATGTTTCTGTTAGACATGGACAGTATGGTGTAGAAACATGTTTCTGTTAGGCATGGACAGTATGGTGTAGAAACATGTTTCTGTTAGGCATGGACAGTATGGTGTAGAAACATGTTTCTGTTAGGCATGGACAGTATGGTGTAGAAACATGTTTCCGTTAGGCATGGACAGTATGGTGTAGAAACATGTTTCTGTTAGGCATGGACAGTATGGTGTAGAAACATGTTTCTGTTAGGCATGGACAGTATGGTGTAGAAACATGTTTCTGTTAGGCATGGACAGTATGGTGTAGAAACATGTTTCCGTTAGGCATGGACAGTATGGTGTAGAAACATGTTTCTGTTAGGCATGGACAGTATGGTGTAGAAACATGTTTCTGTTAGGCATGGACAGTATGGTGTAGAAACATGTTTCTGTTAGGCATGGACAGTATGGTGTAGAAACATGTTTCCGTTAGGCATGGACAGTATGGTGTAGAAACATGTTTCTGTTAGGCATGGACAGTATGGTGTAGAAACATGTTTCTGTTAGACATGGACAGTATGGTGTAGAAACATGTTTCTGTTAGGCATGGACAGTATGGTGTAGAAACATGTTTCTGTTAGGCATGGACAGTATGGTGTAGAAACATGTTTCTGTTAGGCATGGACAGTATGGTGTAGAAACATGTTTCTGTTAGGCATGGACATTATGGTGTAGAAACATCCGGAACAGTATACAATAATGCTTTTATACAACAATAGCAGAAGATGAGGAGCAACAGATAATGATCTTAACTTTTTACGGATTACATGGAGTCTTTGCTGAAAACCTGACTGATAGATGTGTTGATCAGCTGCATGGGTCCTTGTCTTTCATGCTATAGGTGGAGGCAGACATGACGTTTTGAGAGACTGAGAGGCAATTAGTGGCGGGTCAGTCACCTGCACCACGCCGGTGCAGTAAACACAGTTCTGATGGCTCCGCTGCAGAGCCCAATTACTCTGCATGTGGGTTTCAACTTAGGATGATAGGAAGCTGGCTCCATCCTCCCTGTTCCTGGAACTAAGGAGATGTAAGGGAGCTGGCTCCATCCTCTCTGTTCCTAGAACTAAGGAGATGTAAGGTCCCATTGGCCAGGGAGTCAAAGAGCCACACTTTCTTGGAGTTAGGAGGAACATATGACTGTGAATGTGTGGCTCCAGGCAGCATATAGTCTACTTGCTGAGCAAAACAAGGAAGTGATGTGGCTCGCTCTGGTGGTGCAAAGCGTAGCTACTTTTGTGAATTTAATAGTTTTATTAGGTTAATATTGCTATATGTTTGTAACCGTTTTAGAAAAGCAATAAGCCACTCGAGGCTTAGAGGTAGAAGACCCTCCGCTGCGCGTCGGATCTGCCTACACCTCCCAGCCATTGTAAAATACCCGATAACCTGAGACCTCTCGTGGCTTACTGCTTAAATCTCCGACAGCTAATACACCTGAGATGTTGTTGTTGATGAAGAGTCCAGGGAAGTGTCTGTATTAGAGATGGCAGCACCTTTGACCACAGCCTAGCCTTTATGACCACAACCACTTCTACATACCATCTCAGAGCTGAGCTATAGGTGCAGAATATTTGATTTTTGAGGGGTGCTAGCCCCTCCTATATACAGGTTTAATGTTTGTTTTAAGTTAAACAAACATTATAAACGCCATTGACAATGGACAGAGTTTAATGTTTGTTTAGTCGCTAACACAAACATTAAATGCCATTAACAATACAGAGAGTTTAATGTTCGTTTTGTTGTGTGTTTGTTTTACATCACCATTACATCACCTCATCATAGCAACATGAGTTAGACTTTAATATATTAGCCCCCCTCACTTCACACGGTGTGATTTTTATATTTGGCAGCCTAGGGCATACCCAACGACAGGTTGTTAGAGGGTTCCAACAACTTGGAGATGCCCAAAAAGGAGGCAAAGAGGCTGACAAAGTATTGTAGTGTCTCTGCTATAATTATTGGCAGCCACATATGGCGGAGACGCTGCTACCATAGATAGACACTGAGTTGTGCCATGAAAACACACGCCATGATTTTGTAAGTGTAACTCTAATGCACCTTTACTATTTGTGTCCTTGTATGCATCTCCTTTGTGTGGACTTAAATAACGTGTGTGTGTGTGTGTGTGTGTGTGTGTGTGTGTGTGTGTGTGTGTGTGTGTGTGTGTGTGTGTGTGTGTGTGTGTGTGTGTGTGTGTGTGTGTGTGTGTGTGGAAGGGAGGGGAGGGAACCATGTTTGAAACAGTTATAATTCAGTGACGTGAATGCAGATACAATTTTACAGTAAAAGTGTTTGTTTCATAAAAATCCACATGTTATGAGCTTCCTCGTGTCCTTGCAGGTGATTATTTTTGCTGGAGTTTGGAAGTGCTCTTTAGATATCACTCAACTGCCCTGCGTGTATCACCTGTTTTGAATAATGCAAGAGGCAGCAGGACATTGCTTTACTGAAAACGAGTGCTTCCAAACTCTGATGGAAACATGGTCTGCAAATGGGCAATTCTGCATTGACAACGGAGTTGGCACTGGCCGTGGTGCTGAACTGTGGAGGAGCCGGCACTGGCCGTGGTGCTGAACTCTGGCTGCAACAGCTACAAGAGCTATTTAGCCCATGGGTTTTCAACCAGTGGTCCTCAGGGGTCCGTGGAGGTATTGCAGGTGTTCCTTGAATAAAACACACAATTTATTTTGTATCTTGTTAACAGCTTGAACAAAAGCCAGATATAGGCCTATTTGACAGTGCCAGGACTGCCTGCCTGCCTGTCTCTAAATTAAATTAATTCTAAAGCCGCGCCAATTTCACCCCTTGTGAAAAGACCTGAGAGAGAGAAACATATAACATAACATATAATATAACATATTTTTCAATAAAAATGACAATCTCAACATGACATTAAGTACCAGATTATACATGGATACGCATGGATGAAAAAGTGCTCAACTCTTAGCGAAGCATGACTGACACAAATAAAATAAACAATATTCATGAATTCACTCCAAATGGCTTTATAAACATTATCCATTTGATTTGTCCTGCTTCAGGAGTTGAGAGTGTGATGGATTATTAATAACTCATATAGTCTTTGAGAAATAATCGAGGTAGAGAGTGGACTGAAACAATGTCACATTTATTACAAGGAGTGGTCTGTACCAGCCCAGGGAAACTTGCATGGATGCAAGCCTCCCTAGCTGTAGACATGAGTCTCTCTTATACACAGTGAAGGAACACAAATACATTTGAGGTGTGGTCAGTGGACATGGTCAAACATGGGTCTTGGGTAAGAATAGGTCATCTTGACAGACAATCAACAGGTGGAAGCCTTGCTCCAGGCAGTGTAGTATTTTCTCCCACTACAGTCCGCCATTTCAAATATGTAAATTAAATTCCTAATATTAATTTATACCAAGGAACATGAGATACTATACTGTCTGCAAATTTACTACAAAAAGATGACTTATATATGGACTATCTCCTAGAGTAAGAAAGGTTTACATTTAAGTGTATTCAATGTTCACCCACATGATAATTTTCTTTTTATTACACACAACTTCTGATGGCTGGTAGGGGCGAAAACCCTTTTCCTTCTTATTGGGAAATTCCAACCTACGACCCTCGATTTGTCTTGAGCGATCACTCATAAGCCAGCATCAGGTGTAGTCTTTTTCCGTGGTTCTTTCCTCCATGCAAATGTTCTCCTCTCCTTATGTTTCTGTCACAAGTTGTGGCATGGCATTTTAGTCTTTTTTCCCCATGGTGGGCCCAGTATTTCGTCTTTATCCGGCTCCCATCGCTGTCACTGGGGGGTGACTGCGGGGATTGAATGCGTGTGGGCCTTGTAGGGACGTCTGGAGTCTCTGGACGGACATGATGATGTGGCTTGGCTCTCATTGGTGTCACTGGCCCATGTGACATATTTATATGTCTGTCAGGTTTCTTAGAGGGAGAACAACTTGCAGGTAATTTTGTTCACTTGAATTATTTCCACCGTGGTTAAAAAGGTGGTTATACAAAATTCATTTCAATATTATTATTATTATTATTATTATTTTACATTAATTGTCTTCAGCTTCAGCTTGTTATGTAGACAGCTCTAGAATTGCACTTTATGTAGTCATAGCACTTTATAGTACACATGTATAATATATTATATAGTATAGTATGTATAGTTTACATAGATACTCCAATGTTACGTTCTTAGTTTACGCATGATTCATGATAACTACTTTTTATACATGTGATGTATGCCATGCTTTTTGTTATTGCTTAATGTAAGTCGCTCTGGATTAAGAGCGTCTGCTAAATGCCTAAATTGTAATTCATATAACACTAGACTGACGTCAATGTATGTGTGTATATTTACCCATCATACAAACCCAAATCCTTTTAGTGCTTTCTCCGGCTGTCTTCATTTGCTTGTTTGTTTTTTCCTTGTTTAAACACATCTCCTGATATGTTTCTCTTAATTTATTGGATTTCAGAGCTGGAAAAAAACAAAACAACACACTACCCCTATTCTAAAACATTTGTTCTATACTTTTCCCTAGATGATAATACATAATTAGGAATTTATTAAGATCTATCTTGATCACAGTTGATCACAATCTTTCACAGTCTGATTTATGGTTAACTCCCTCTCTTATGGTTATTAGCTACATTGACAGGTTACACATTATTGCATCTTTACACTGTATTTCATCACTACTAGTATCCTCCTGTCAATACAAATATTTCAATAATGTATGAGATCGTGTGGGAGTGAGTGGGTTCTTACCTTGTCGATGTAATGTCTATAGATACTCATTTTCCCCTTTGTCCTTCCTCCTGTAATTGCATTGTATCACAACACTCTTCCTAGACGAGTTATTCTAAGTTTTTAGTGAGTTAGTCAATATCGCCATATTAACCATGCCATGCACACTGGGAAAGGAAGATATTCATTAAATTGTCAACACATTTAGACCATCTCATTGATTCACCATCCAGTCCTGGAAAGTAGGAAAGAACAATTTTCATTAGAATGACTTCACCTAAAAATAACACTGTTGTACACAGTGATACCTTAAAACATTTTACTTACTTATAGGCCTACTCGATAAACATCACATTCCACACATACCCGGGCCATTCATTCTCCACACTTGCCACTGCGTAGGTCTTCATTCTACTTCGCTCCATATCACACCAAATCTGTGTAGTGGCCTAACCCATAGGTCGCCACTTGACCCCCGGCTGGGCCCCACCTGTCTGCTTAACTTGGTTGGTAGGGTGCTTCCTTTTACATGTGTCACAGACACTCTTGTTGTCACAATTTCTTTTAGACTGGTGACCTGATTTCATGCCCCCCATGAAGACAAGTTAATGTTACCTAGTTAGGTTGACATGACAACCCTAGGACCCGTAATTGCTAGGACCCTTAATTGGCTCAAACCTCCCCTGTCAGCCCATATGAGACCTTCTTGCACCAAGATGCTCCCCCTAAATGGAACTAATAATGCACACAGCTATATACTAAGAAAAAACTGACTGTTACACTCATGTGCAAAGCTATACCATCCTATGCCTAAACTCTTTATAGATCATACATGATGAATTATTTTGATCAATAACTTTAGTTACTTAAATACAGTATATGTGACCAGATTTGACTGAGAGCCTGCCATCGCGCAAATTCCAGCTTTCCACCAGAGGAGAAAAACTTTGTATTTATTTTTTTTTCCAAAAATAAGTTAATAGCACAGGCAGACTCTTCACATGCTAGAGCATGTCTGGAATAAGTGTCAGAGCTGAAATCGACATGTAAATATGAAATAAATGCTTAAACATGTAGCTAGGTGTAATGTTAGAGACCACAGAAGTGAACCTTTCAAGCCTGTTTTCTCAACTCGCTGTTTTCTGCAAGACATTACTCTATAAGCCATATCTCCAAAACTGGTGGGCCAAACTGAACAACCAATATGTCAATTTGAAGCTATGATTCCCTGCTTTCATATGACATGAAAAAACGAAAATTCAAAAAAATCCAATGGCAGTCCCTCAGTCAAATTTAGTCACATATGCTATCCTTTTCTCGCTAATCACTCAACTAACACTTACAAATACTTAAAATACTTACAAATACTTACAAATCCCTAAAATGAATTAAATTAAAATGTTCCAATTCTTAAAATGAATTAAATTATGTTCCAATGCTTAAAATGAATTTGAATTAAATTATGTAATGAATTAAATTATGTTCCAATGCTTAAAATGAATTTGAATTAAATTATGTTCAACTTAAACTATACTTCTTAAACTATACACTTCTTAAACTATACATGTCCCCCCTCTGAGCACTTCTTTCGGATATAAATAGAAGTTATCCATAGAATTGCTCATAATTGCTAGAACCATCGCTTTACTTTAAACATTTTTAATTTTACCTAAGCTATTTAACGGCATCAACATCCTATTAATACTATTTGTCGCTTTACTTTAAACATTTTTAATTTTACCTAAGCTATTTAACGGCATCAACATCCTATTAACACTATTTGTCGCTTTACTTTAAACATTTTTACTATTACCTAAGCTATTTTACACTATTTGTCACTTCCTCCTGTCAGTCTATCTATAATTGAAACAACGTACTAGGTATGTTTTGTGCACGCAGATCTGCTATTTTTAAAAATCATTTTCTATCTTTCGGTACATTTTTTTCCCCTAACTTCAAATAAAATGATCTCACATCTATAAAGAAATAAACTAAGGATAAACACATCTAGGAATACATTTTGAAAAACACACACTAACAATAAACTTTCTCCGGTAAGTAGGAAGGCCGATTTAAGATTTGTGACCATTATAATTAATCAAAATATAAAACATATTACAACAGTTAAATGGTTTTTAACTGTTAAATCTTGTTCATTGAAAATAGCTGATCCGCGGGTTCACTCAACTGATTTCTTAAAATAAAATGCTAGTATTTACATGACTCGTAACTTAAAATAGTATTTACATAATGTTCTCTTTGTTAAAATAGTATTTACATGACTCTGCTGTAGATGGTTTACACTATTATTGATATATTTATTGATATATAAATAAACAACATGATCAACTAGACATTCAAATTGAACCTCATAGCTTATCATACAAATGTGTATGCGTCTTAATTAATTGACCAGTATGCTTGCTGCTTGATTGTTTGATGGAAAGTCCAGACAATAAAAATCCTTCCTTCTAAAGTCCTCCTCCGGCACATAATTGCATGGACAAGTCCCTGTCTGAAACAAGGATGCCGGCTGGAAGAGACAACTGTTTACGCCCCTTTTTGGGATATTACAAGCCATATTCTATGTACAAAGATGAAGCTCGCACTTTCAACACTGGTAGTGTTGCTAACAGTAATGAAAACACAATCGGATTCAGAAATCCGGTTGCACAGGTATCTGACCATTGTTTATACAAATAGGAAAAAGACTGACTACAATGCAACAGCAGCTGTAACCATGCACCGTCAGTGACAGTGCATGTGTGTATTACGCTATGTTACTGAACTGTGGAGTATGCTGCACTTTGTAAAAATGGCAAAATATAACTCCTAACGTTGTTGACATGGGACTGATAGATCCCCCTGACTTATTTACAAAATCATTCCTGCATCCCAGGACTCATTACATTGATAATCTATTTACATCACTGCTTGGAATCAAGAATATAGTTAAGTGAAATGCCTGACCACGATCTCTAGCTGAATAAAGTGAGGTAGGAGAGGTATTAGGTAAATGTTGACTACAAAAATGAGCCAACAGGGCATTTGCCATGAGTGTGAATTATCCAACTATTAGGGGACCTGCTCTTGCCCCCCCCCCCCCCCCCAAACACTGATGCCTGTCAATCACACTGCTACTCTGAAATGAGGGGTGCAAATGGACACCTGGTTGGCGTAAGTGACATGTCATGCTGTGAAACTCTCCTTAAATTAGAAAAACTAAACTGAACTGAAACTATCTTGCCTTAGGCGTTGGGGGGGCTGGTGAACTAGTCAAGCCCAATGATTTAGGTACCCCTTGATATGTGAGTCTTACTTACAATATGAGATAATCAGTAGTATACGGTATCTATCTGCCTGTGTTATATATATTCTTCAGTGCTCCTGGGCACGCATGGGAGGGAGACATGACGTCATGCCATCCACCGTTGGTGACAACAACTTATTTCTTACTTTACTGTTCCATATCTATGTCGTAAATTACCTATTTTGTTTAAGGGTGCTACAGTAGTATTTACGCATTTTAAATCTACATAATTAGTCAATGTATAAAGTCGAACCTTGTGTGCTCATGCCAATTCTTTATCCCTATTTGCATGATGTCTCTGAGTGGCAATTGACCACTCTGCATTAAACATTACATAGGGAATCATCCCCTATTTGGCTGTGGGGTTGTCTGATTTGACCTATTTGTTCATTAATATTACGTTTGAATCAAGACCAATTTACTACAAAATGAGTGAGTCCTTAAACTCCCCTCATTCAATTGTCTGATAGATTATTGACTATATGACAGTTGTATGATCATATCGACATGCCATTCCTTATCCAAATCAAATCACCAGTATCTCATCTAAAACAAATATGACATGTCAGCTAGCAATAGGCATAGTGCTGGTTCACGTAAATACTATACTGCATGTCATCTCAACTCACAAGCCAAAGGACAGTATCCTGTTACCCACGTCGCAAAACTGCTTCTTTTAGGCACCAACAATGTCAACGCCGTCACCATGCACCAACGGAGGTGACGAAATCAACACCATGAATGACGCCAAGAGACCGTGGCCCAGGAGCACTGGGTTGCTGCTCACCACAATAAAGTTGAATTGAAGCTATCCATAATGCTGACAAGAAATAGCACTTAGGCTCATATGCCACTTTACTCACCCAGTCACTGTGAGACCACCAACGCAAACCACCATCACAATCGCACACCGCCCCATGATGCCCAGTGTTCAATCACATGAAAGGAAAAAGAACAATCATTAGTTCATCAAGCCTGGAATGTTTCCTTTTTCACATAGTCCTCCATTGTCCCTCTGTCCGAGTGCCTCCTGTCACTCACGTGTCCATGTTCACAAAATGTCACTTTTCGGAAAACAGTCCTTTCCCGACTGTGTTGGGCCCCAAACCAACACATGCATATATCGTTCAAACATCAAAGTGCGGAAGCAGTCTACTGACTGTACATGTGACTTATTGACCTCTCTTTTAGCAATCGTGCGATGTGATAAGTGGTGCACCTAATGGTCCAGCAGTACCCAGGTTACGCAAAACACAGTACTACTCATTTCTATGTCTGGTGAATCAATTTGGCCAATAATACCCTTTACATATCTAATTGCACCTCACTCACACTAACGTATGAGTTCTGTGTCTCACTTTTTAGGTTCACACTCACACAGTTTCTCATGAGGGAATTGCGCTTGTCCATACGATCAACTCAACACAACTCCAAACCATGTCTTCCCTAATGGATGACCTGTCCGTATATGGGACCGTAATACTCATACGCATGTAGTTGAATACTGTAATTACTGGTTACTGTGTAGATTATGGTTATTACAACACATACATTAACCACTCCAGCCCTATATACATTTTTTCCCTGTTGCAAATAACTAATTTACAAGAACAACACATTGTGAGCTCGTAGATCTGCTTATTTTACAGTTATTTTATAATTCAAAATGAGACATTCTGCTAAATTGACAGAGTTTCTTAAATACAGCCACAGCTAATGCACTAATTTACTATTAAGCCTACATTTGAATTCTGGACATTTACTTGCTACAGAGTATTCCTATATCGTGTATGTATAAGTAACACATTTCAGAACCTTTCTCCACCACTCATATTACTGTAATAATAGACTTATTTACACTCACCAGACTCCATGTGTGGCCACTCAGGCCAGCTGCTGTCAATGGTGGGGAGAAGAACAGGGCTACTTAACACAAACAGGGGTTCCTGTCTTGACTGGGTAAAACTACGATGACAGTTACAAACATTACCTATTGTAAGGAGTTACTAATTACCTATACATTTCATGCTTTGAGTATAATTTTGCCTATCTATTTAGTCCAAATATAGAAAGTGACAAAGCACAATTACACTCAACTTGCCGTGACTCTGGGAAATTGTTATATTGTCATTACATTTAAAATAAGACGTAATAAGACAATATATATATGACCATGATGATCAGCTAACCACGTTACTGTTTGTTAATTACTTTGAATACTCGGACCTTAAAACAACCCTACTATTAACCATTACTACTATCTAGCCTGCTATACTGCCAACAAGACAGCACTTACTGGGATGTGCGTCCCGGTAGACCTGCTATTTTGAGTCTGCCGCTGACAACTGCTAACTGCTGTCCTACTAACCATGGGTGGTGACACTTAACTAAAATACCAGGACTACATTCTTCATACTTACTTGTTCACAACGCCACATTTATACTAGGAAATCACCATTTGACTTTTTACAAAAATAGTATTTTCCGTTCATCCACACGTACGTGTCCACCCACTTCCATACTTCATACTCAACATTCCACATTCCACATTCCTACCTGCTGCTCGAGTCTTACGCGTTACCAGACCCTATGAATCAATCTCATATACAATTTGCTGTTTCACCATTCTCTTTTAATCTTCCCTGTGGGCTGTTTGGTCCCAACAGGAGAGAAAAGAAAGAAAATAACGGTGGACGCTGTCTGTATGATTTCCTATGCTATTCCCTATCCTACTGATATAGGCTATAGTTTCTCTATATAAATGTCTATGAAAGACTGTTACCACTCGGCAACGATGAAATACGATGAGGAGGGACTGTCACCACTCCTTTAAATACGATGAATACGATGAGGGACTGTCACCAGCTCTTTTAAATACGATGAATACGATGAGGGACTGTCACCAGCTCTTTTAAATACGATGAATACGATGAGGGACTGTCACCAGCTCTTTTAAATACGATGAATATGATGAACTAGTACTTTGTACGGCTGTATCTCTAACGACACAGCCTCAAAATACAAAATGTTGTACATTGAGTCAAAACACTCTCACCCCAAAGTTCGTTTAGGTGTTGTCCCTGTCGGACCAGCATCTCAGATCCATATGCACAGCGCTCTCATCTGAAAAAGAGAATGCTGACGGACAGTAGAAACACGCCGCTCACATGCGCCATAATTGTGATGGATTATTAATAACTCATATAGTCTTTGAGAAATAATCGAGGTAGAGAGTGGACTGAAACAATGTCACATTTATTACAAGGAGTGGTCTGTACCAGCCCAGGGAAACTTGCATGGATGCAAGCCTCCCTAGCTGTAGACATGAGTCTCTCTTATACACAGTGAAGGAACACAAATACATTTGAGGTGTGGTCAGTGGACATGGTCAAACATGGGTCTTGGGTAAGAATAGGTCATCTTGACAGACAATCAACAGGTGGAAGCCTTGCTCCAGGCAGTGTAGTATTTTCTCCCACTACAAGAGAGAGGGGGGGAGGGAGAGAACAAGATGGGAATTGAGGTGCGTGCGTGTGTGCGTGTGCGCGTGCGTGCGTGCGTGCAGTATCTGTGATTGTGACACGTGCATTCAGAGGTTTTAACGTATTTTATACATTCCTGGAATGGCGAGCCGTATTCTGCACACTGTGTGCCAACATGTCAGACCTTGGATGAAGGCAATGAGTTGTTGTTCTTGTTGATGTGCAGTGGGCTCCATGTGGGCTGGGGGCTCCATGTGGGCTGGGGGCTCCATGTGGGCAGGGGGCTACATGTGGGCAGGGGGCTCCATGTGGGCTGGGGGCTCCATGTGGGCTGGGGGCTCCATGTGGGCTGGGGGCTCCATGTGGGCAGGGGGCTACATGTGGGCAGGGGGCTCCATGTGGGCTGGGGGCTCCATGTGGGCTGGGGGCTACATGTGGGCTGGGGGCTCCATGTGGGCTGGGGGCTCCATGTGGGCTGGGGGCTACATGTCCTGAGTTAAAAGTTGGAACCAGAACATTGTGCTTATGATGTGCAGTGGGCTCCATGTGGGCTGGGGGCTACATGTCCTGAGTTAAAAGTTGGAACCAGAACATTGTGCTTATGATGTGCAGTGGGCTCCATGTGGGCTGGGGGCTACATGTCCTGAGTTAAAAGTTGGAACCAGAACATTGTGCTTATGATGTGCAGTGGGCTCCATGTGGGCTGGGGGCTCCATGTGGGCTGGGGGCTACATGTGGGCTGGGGGCTCCATGTGGGCTGGGGGCTACATGTGGGCTGGGGGCTACATGTCCTGAGTTAGGAGTTGGAACCAGAACATTGTGCTTATGATGTGCAGTTTACTCCATGTGGGCTGGGGGCTCCATGTGGGCTGGGGGCTACATGCGGGCGGCGGTGGTTCAGGGGTAGAGTGGCCGGAGTTCAGGGGTAGAGTTAGTTTCGAAGTGCCCTTGAGCAAGACTCTGAACCCCTAATTATAGTTACCCTTAAAACTAAATAAATCGCTGAAAAAACATGTTTTTTTAATGACAGATGTAGTCACTACGACCACAAATGTCCCAAGAAACTAGCTAGCCTATAGCCACCGAGTTTGCTGCGCTCTGGGAAAACAGAGCAGCTGGATTCTTTGTTTTGATTAGGTGTGGAGTGGTGCTCGTTTGATGAAAAAGGAATGGATGTCCGCACACTGAGTTGTAGCTCCCAGGAAGATTTATTTATTTGTTACAACGTTTCGACCTCTGTGGGTCTATACCTGACGAAGACCCACAGAGGTCGAAACGTTGTAACAAATAAATAAATCTTCCTGGGAGCTACAACTCAGTGTGCGGACATCCATTCCTTTTTCATTGTACGTATATGTTTGCACCTGCAGAATGTCTTGAGATGTGCGTGCTTCCTGTCGGATCCTATCTCTGTGGTGCTCGTTTGAACCACGGCTAGAAGGCTGTTTCAACCAATCAGATTGCTTCCTCGAAACGACCTGTTGTACAATAATAATTTGGTCCCCACACAATGTTCTGTTTTGGTCTCTGCGTGTATATACAGTATGCACATATACTGTACATTATAATGATGAGAAGCAGTGAGCGCTATTAACCCATTTAGACCTGAGGACGATTCTACAAAAAGGATTCTAAATCCTGACAGTTTTCTGAAAAACCCATGTTTTTATGTCAGTGGTGCTCAGACATTTTCATGTCAAGGACCCCCAGAATTATCTGTATTTGGCCACGGAATTAACCCCCATCTGAAAATATGTTTTTTCCAGAAACCTCCCAGAAGCACACATTTGAGTTAAAAACGTTCGCTCTGAAAGAATATTTATTCAAAGATTTGCGCCACATTTTCACGATTTTTCAAAAACAGCAGATCTACAAGCTCGTAGCGCGGCACTCGGTGCCGCGCTATGAGCTTGTAGGTCTGCTGTTTTTCAATAGCTAAAGTGTAACATAATGTTCAAAACGCCAAACGGGGTTCCCGCCCAGAATGGTTTAATGCCACGCTATAGGGGGGTATAGTTCCAGGGGTCCTTCCCGAGACGTCTCCAATAGGCTGTGCTGTGCGTCCCAATTAGTATGTGTCCCGCAGCGGGGGCGCGAACCAGGGACCTGCTGTTTCCCGAGGCCATCTCTCTCTTCACACTTTCAGATATTTCCATTTTAACGGTTTAAATGCTCGTGGCGGAACGTTCCGTCAGAAGGAATCCAACCAGCAACTGCTTCTGACGTAATGTTCCGTCTGATAAGCTTTATTATTGATATCAAACCGGATCGCTGATTTCCTTTTTTTTATTATTATTATTTTGGCTTGGCCTTTCCTTCTTTAGCGATCATAGACCGGATTGCGCAACCGCGCTGACGTCCACCTCCCATTATACAGGCTGACTAAAAAGCTGAATAACTGAAGAAGCTGAAGAAAGCTGAAGAAATCTACAGAGCTCTCCATGGTTTGGATAAAACGCGCAATGTTTGGAGGTCTTTGCTGATTACCTGGTGGTTTAGATGGAAACATTGGCACTTTCTAGAGCAAGGATGGCTTCATTTTAGCTCGCTAGCATTGACGCTATTTATGTAGCATTAAAGATGGACGCTCCAGACAGGATGTCAGTCCAGTGTGTGCTGCATTGAAATAGTCTCGGCAGTCTGAGGTTGGCTCCCGTCCAGCAGGAGGCAGTATATGGGTTAAGCTATAGCTGTCATATAGACAGTGGTGTAAAAAAGTTACAAATTCAACTTTTCTTAAGTACCGTTAATTACCATTTTGAGGTATGTATACTTCACTTGGAGTATTATCATCAATTTCCAATACTTTTACTTCTACTCCTCTATATTTCGGTTCCAATATTGTAATTAACTCCATACATTAACCACTTCAACCCTATATACATTTGAAAACAGCCGACCTACAAGCTTGCAACGCATTGTGAGCTTGTATAGATCGGCTATTTTCAAAACATTATTATAAATTTGAAATCTTGAAAAGGGACATTCTGCACGATGAATACTTTTACTCGGGTACATTTCAATGCCAATACTTTTGTAATTTTACTCAAGTACATTTTATATTCCGTAAATGTAACAGATTATTTCTACTGTATATTGCAGTATTGATACTTTTACTTAAGTTAAACATGCAAGTCCTTTCTCCAACCCCTGGCTATTTCCAAGCTATTTAAAACCACATCCACATCAAAGATCCTGTATTATGTGCTGTCGCCTCACAGCTAGAAGGTCCTGGGTTCGATTCGCGCTGGGGACACTGTGGGCGCTGGGGTCGTGTTCTCTCCTCTATGTCATCAGTGCCCATACCCGAGGCGGGGTTGGTGAAAGGGCCTTTCTGTGTGGAGTTTGCATGTTCTCCCCGTGTCCCCTAGGGTAGGTACCCTCACAAAAACATGCAGTAATCCTGGTCTCTAAACTGCCTCCCCCTGGCCAGCCGGGGTGCCTGATAGAGCGCAAAGGAACTGGTCGGAATAACGTGTTCCTTCCACGCGCTACGTCCAACCAGGGAAACTCTACCCTGTCAGGTGAAAAGAAGCAGCTTGGACTCCTCATGCATAGAAGGAAGCATGAGGTCAGTCCGCTGCCCCCCCAGGTTGGCAGAGGAAGTGTAGCGCCCAGGATTACATCAGATAGTTGACACTGGGTGAAAAAATGGGTTGCAAAATTGTGAGATAAAAATTATTTAAAAAAAAATATATATATATATATATATATATATATATATATCCTGTATTATGGACCCAGTGTGGGAGTTGTCAAATGTGTTGCTTCTGATCGCTAAATGATAGTTTTCAAGCTGTCGTGTATAAGCTTCAAATGAAACCATTTGTCTGTTCTTGTACATCTTTGTCAGGGTCATTGTGTCCTTCTCTTTTGTGTGGGGAACGTATAACCGTATACTCTGTACCGTTACCCGCACATTGAGCATTGCCACAGTTGACCCGAGCGACTCATCTCTGATTAATGTATTCAAATAGAGCCACATTATTATACCCGAAGTTTTAAATGAGTGCCTTGCTGGAATTTCTGTCAATTATATGCATATTATTGCGAACGCAGTGATTGCGAACGCATTGAGCACTTACTATAGAAGCTGGCCTAAACTGTCTGTCTATAATAATAATAAAAAAAAGAGAACTTAAAAAAACCTTAAAAAAGTACTTAATTTATTCTAATTGTTATTGCAATTTACGAGCTGCGTTCGCTTCCCGCGTTCACGCGTCTTACTTGTTTACTGTAAGTAAAGTAGAGTTGTTGGGCAGAAACCTCTCCTAATTTTTTTTTTGTATTTTTCCGTAAGTTGCCGCACTACTATACTTGATCATTACTGCAGCGTATAACGGTGTCACGCAAAAGCATCAAAAGTAGCAGGGCGGTGGTGCAGTCAAGGTCAAGGTCAAGTTTATTTATATGTCCCAAGCTGGGCCATTCATTTTACAGCAGATAATAAAAGCTCTAAAAGACACAGTACAGTAAACAAGATACAGATCATTACCTTAAATATAAAGTGCAAGAGCTAAAGTTAAAGTGCACCAAGTGTAACTATCCTCACCACCCACCCTTGAAACTACGCGGCAGCTATACCTCCTCTTACTTCCCCCATTGATGGCCCGGATAGAGGCAGCTATACCTCCTCTTACTTCCCCCATTGATGGCCCGGATAGAGGCAGCTATACCTCCTCTTACTTCCCCCATTGATGGCCCGGATAGAGGCAGCTATACCTCCTCTTACTTCCCCCATTGATGGCCCGGATAGAGGCAGGTATGAACGAGAATTTGTACCGGTTATTCTTAGTGACAGGGGTCTGAAAATGCTGTTTCATACGTGGACGCGTGCAATGATAGTCAACAGCCAGCGTGTTCATGTGTTTGGCTCAATCAATCCCAGAATGCACTCTGTTCCTACCCGTAAGGAGGAGTGAAATCGCCTCATGCGCTTTAGAGCAACTTAATGCAAGTGGATGGGAGGAGAAATCCGGTGCCGTCTCTATTAATATATACTCTGAGAGCAGGATGCACAGCATACCACCACACTTTACTGCAGTGCACATGGCAGGATGCACAGCATACCACCACACTTTACTGCAGTGCACATGGCAGGATGCACAGCATACCACCACACTTTACTGCAGTGCACATGGCAGGATGCACAGCATACCACCACACTTTACTGCAGTGCAGATGGCAGGATGCACAGCATACCACCACACTTTACTGCAGTGCACATGGCAGGATGCACAGCATACCACCACACTTTACTGCAGTGCACATGGCAGGATGCACAGCATACCACCACACTTTACTGCAGTGCAGATGGCAGGATGCACAGCATACCACCACACTTTACTGCAGTGCAGATGGCAGGATGCACCATAGATATATATAAACTCTAGATAGCTCACCCACGCTGTTGGCCAATGGAGAGCGACGTCGTTACGTGGCGGCCATCTTACCTCGGGACACATAACATTGTGTATATGGGGCATGTACTCTTAAATTACCATAACTTGCTCAATTTTCAACCGATTTTCAAACGGTTTGGTTTGTTATAAACGTCAGAGACGTCCGCATACGTATATGATTTTATACGACGTTCATATAAAAAACATAAATTAAGCAGATCAGCGTCCTGAATCATAGCCACGTTGACAACGTTTGTAATAAACCAACCCGTTTGTAAATCCGTCAAGATTTGAGCGAGTTATGACTGTTTCTGTTTGAGCTGCCATTGAACATACTGTACTGTAGCCCCGAAGTAAGCCATCTAGTGTTTATATATATATATCTATGGGATGCACAGCATACCACCACACTTTACTGCAGTGCAGATGGCAGGATGCACAGCATACCACCACACTTTACTGCAGTGCAGATGGCAGGATGCACAGCATACCACCACACTTTACTGCAGTGCAGATGGCAGGATGCACAGCATACCACCACGCTATACTGCAGTGCAGATGGCAGGATGCACAGCATACCACCACACTTTACTGCAGTGCAGATGGCAGGATGCACAGCATACCACCACACTTTACTGCAGTGCAGATGGCAGGATGCACAGCATACCACCACGCTATACTGCAGTGCAGATGGCAGGATGCACAGCATACCACCACACTTTACTGCAGTGCAGATGGCAGGATGCACAGCATACCACCACACTTTACTGCAGTGCAGATGGCAGGATGCACAGCATACCACCACGCTATACTGCAGTGCAGATGGCAGGATGCACAGCATACCACCACACTTTACTGCAGTGCAGATGGCAGGATGCACAGCATACCACCACGCTATACTGCAGTGCACATGGCAGGATCATAGAGTATATAAAAGGATAGAGACTGAACTGGCGCGAAGCTCCGCCCCCCCAGCTATTCATGTCAGTGGAAGTTGCTCAGTGGCGTTTTGAAGCACCCGGAAGACTGCCGGAAGTACCTCCTCCGGACCTCAAATTTGAGGTCCGGGGTGACGTAGGGAGTGATGGTCCTACATGTTAAAGCCCAGCTGCACGGGGTTTCCCGGTCATGAATACACGGGTCCGCCTGTAGTCCCTCCTCCTACCACTAGGGCCCAGAGCTTCAACGTTGAATAGCCTCACTGGCCCCTTGGGCAGGATGCACAGCATACCACCACACTATACTGCAGTGCACATGGCACCACAGCCTAGGCGAGTGTTGCTTAGCAATGGAGAGCTAAACAGGCGGCGATCTCAAAGCGAATCAATAAGAAACCCAAAAGTCGTATGTCACCTTCGGCGGTGAGCACCAATGGGGAAGTCGTAACAGAGGTGGACACAGTACTCAAGACAGGTAGTTGAGTATTTATTTATACTCCCTGTCAAATATATTACCCCACTAAATCCGTACTATAGAGTAAACATACTGGGGCACTTATTACTTTTCAAATCACTGTCAATCAAGTGTTTTTAAACTACAAATTGAAAAGTCAATTTTTTTTTTTAATATCAACGCATTGCTGCATTGAAATGTAGACATTTCTACCCATGAGCAGAAAATGCCCAATTCCGATATAGAGGGTATACGTGTGACATCATCATCATACCCGGAAGTTATGGGGGAACGCCTACTAAGTGGCAATAAAACTACTATCTGGCCTTGACAGTCCATACATCCACACAGAAAGGTCCTATTTGATTGCATTAAATTACTTTAAACAACATTAAACTCACTTTGTCAATCACTTTGCCACTCGATCTGCGATTCACTTTATGCATGCGCATATATATCCTCTATTGGATAAAAGCGATATATAAATGCACCATTTACCATTCTAATATCCATCTGCTGCCTGCAGCTACTGAAGGACTCAGCTCTGCACACCCTGCTCTGATATATAGCAGGGTGCTCTCTCTCTCTCTCTCTCTCTCTCTGTCAGTGGACTGTGTGATGTGTAAGCCTGGTGGACTGTAAAGCTGCTGCTGCTGCTGCCGCCGACTCAAAGCTTTCGCAGAAAGAGTTTGGGGTTGTTCTGCTTGTCTGCCAGAGAGCCGTCAGCACTCTCTGTGGCGTGGTGGGTTTACCCCCAGTGGAGCTGGCATTAATCCTCTCCTCTCCTCTCCTCTCCTCTCCTCTCCTCTCCTCTCCTCTCCTCTCCTCTCCTCTCCCCATCTCTCCCCATCTCTCCCCATCTCTCCTCTCCTCTCCTCTCCTCTCCTCTCCTCTCCTCTCCTCTCCTCTCCTCTCCTCTCCTCTCCTCTCCTCTCCTCTCCTCTCCCCATCTCTCCTCTCCTCTCCTCTCCTCTCCTCTCCTCTCCTCTCCTCTCCTCTCCTCTCCTCTCCTCTCCTCTCCTCTCCTCTCCTCTCCCCATCTCTCCTCTCCTCTCCTCTCCTCTCCTCTCCTCTCCTCTCCTCTCCTCTCCTCTCCTCTCCTCTCCTCTCCTCTCCTCTCCTCTCCTCTCCTCTCCTCTCCCCATCTCTCCTCTCCTCTCCTCTCCTCTCCTCTCCTCTCCTCTCCTCTCCTCTCCTCTCCTCTCCTCTCCTCTCCTCTCCTCTCCTCTCCTCTCCTCTCCTCTCCTCTCCCCATCTCTCCTCTCCTCTCCTCTCCTCTCCTCTCTCTCCTCTCCTCTCCTCTCCTCTCCTCTCCTCTCCTCTCCTCTCCTCTCCTCTCCTCTCCTCTCCTCTCCCCATCTCTCCTCTCCCCATCTCTCCTCTCCTCTCCCCATCTCTCCTCTCCTCTCCTCTCCTCTCCTCTCCTCTCCTCTCCTCTCCTCTCCTCTCCTCTCCTCTCCTCTCCTCTCCTCTCCTCTCCTCTCCTCTCCTCTCCTCTCCCCATCTCTCCTCTCCTCTCCTCTCCTCTCCTCTCCTCTCCTCTCCTCTCCTCTCCTCTCCTCTCCTCTCCTCTCCTCTCCTCTCCCCATCTCTCCCCTCCCCTCCCCTCCTCTCCTCTCCTCTCCCCATCTCTCCTCTCCTCTCCTCTCCTCTCCTCTCCTCTCCTCTCCTCTCCTCTGTTTTTGCTCCTTGTGTGCGGTACTCTTGTAGCAGGCTACAGTGAAGTGGGGCATTCAGTTGCGTTAAAAATACAAAACAAAAAACATAGGCCTATATTGCTATTTTGTGGCGGTTCTCTTGACAAATCCCCAAACGCTTTGATCTCGCCGCAAAGCGGGTGCCTATTGGGCTATAGTTCCAAACATTGGTCCTATGGCTGGAACTATCCCATTGAGATATAGAATGAGCACTTCCGCATTCCATTGTTACAATGGGAGTCAACGCTATAGTGTCGCCACTCTCTTACTAGATTACTCTGCCCCCAACCGCCCTCTCCCAATTTGACCCCTCCCCCATTACACCCCTCCCCCGCTCGCAGCAGAATGGCCGGTGCCAGGGCCTGTTAACGGCTGCATGACTGGCCGCTCCGCTAGGCTTAGCGGAGGCCTGTGGGAAAGAGCGCTGCTTATTCTATAGCCTGGGGAGATGGAGTGGAAATGACAGCACACTAAACAAACACACACACGCACGCGTACGCATGCATGCACACACACACACACACACACACACACACACACAGAACACAACGCACGCACACACACACACACACACACACACACACACACACACACACACACACACACACACACACACACACACAGAGAACACAACGCACGCACACACACACACACACAAACACACACACACACACACACACACAGAGAACACAACGCACGCACGCACACACACACACACACACACACAGAGAACACAACGCATGCACACACACACACACACACAGAACACAACGCACGCACGCACGCACGCACACAGAACACAACGCACGCACGCACGCATGCACGCACGCACGCACGCACGCACGCACACACACTTGTACACACACGCACTCGCACACACACACACTTGTACACACACTAACACTCTCTGCACGTCCCTGCTCAACAGAAGCAGACGGACATACTCATGGATTGAAGTTCTCAGTCGCCACGACTGATTTCAGCCATTTGGATTCCATATAGAAGTCAAACATGTCTTCTGTAGGAGTGTTAGTCCTGCACCAAAGAAATAGGCTGTCTACAAGCAGGGGTGGATCGACCACAAGGCGTACCGTACCAGGCATATGCCCGGTGGGCCGACCCTCTGGTGGGTCTGTTGCTTTTGTGTCATTTATGTACTGTAAATGTGGTGGTGTTAAGGGCTTGTATAAGTATTTGTACATTTGTACAAAGTCAGTAGAGTATCTGGAGTATAGCTGGTTGTGAGAGAGAGAACCAGCCTAACCTCCCCTGCGGCCATGGGAGAAGAAGTCTGTGCATTTTCCATCAATCTTTACAGCGTACATCGATTTCATGATGTCAAAGGTTTTTCCTCCAATGCCGCTTTCTAGCAGTTTGTACAACATGCCCTCATGCCAAAAAGAGTCCAATGCTTTTTTTAAAGTCTCTCCTCTCCTCTCCCCATCTCTCCTCTCCCCATCTCTCCTCTCCCCATCTCTCCTCTCCTCTCCCCATCTCTCCTCTCCCCATCTCTCCTCTCCCCATCTCTCCTCTCCCCATCTCTCCTCTCCTCTCCCCATCTCTCCTCTCCCCATCTCTCCTCTCCCCATCTCTCCTCTCCTCTCCCCATCTCTCCTCTCCCCATCTCTCCTCTCCCCATCTCTCCTCTCCTCTCCCCATCTCTCCTCTCCCCATCTCTCCTCTCCCCATCTCTCCTCTCCTCTCCCCATCTCTCCTCTCCCATCTCTCCTCTCCCCATCTCTCCTCTCCCCATCTCTCCTCTCCCCATCTCTCCTCTCCCCATCTCTCCTCTCCTTCTCGTTGCTTCTCACCGAGACACTCTTACACCATCCTGTTGTCCCATTCATATCTCAAGGCCTATTACACATCTCTCTGTTTTTTTACGGCGGTGACGGCCGTTTCACCACAACCGTTTTTTTGCCAACGCTCAACAACAGTCAAACAGTACATCAAACGGAATGGTAAATGTTTATAGCTTTTTTTATAGCTGTCATATACTGTATATTGGTGCTGTCGGGCAGAAACCTTGTATACGTCCATATTTCAGCTTTTTTTCATAAATTCATGGCCTACTTGTTCGTATGCGAGTGTAACACAAATGTATAGCAAAATCACACCTGTGTGAACTGAGTGGTGCAACTCCGTGTGGGGGTCCCCGGTGGGTCCCCGGAACTTCCAGACCCACATGAACGTGCCCAGCCCTGAACGTGCCGGCTCGGTTCCGGCGAGCCGCCCTGCGTCCGAAACGGTCGAGAAATTACAGAGTTACAGTCACCTCTCCCTCTCCATCTCTCTCCTCGATCTACAAGCCGATCTATACAAGCTCGCAAAATGGTGCGTTCCAAGTTCAGGAGACTTCGGGGGAAAAAAGCTATTCTCCTGAATGCTTCCTTCCAATATGGCATGGCATGGAAAGGAGAGGAGTGGCATTTTGCATTTCTTTCACCATGTAGTATAAACGCTGCATTCGTGGTCTGGAGAGG
Organism: Electrona antarctica; assembly: GCF_951216825.1. Lineage (NCBI taxonomy): Eukaryota > Metazoa > Chordata > Actinopteri > Myctophiformes > Myctophidae > Electrona > Electrona antarctica. Next base: position 8,309,005 of record NC_136793.1, read on the forward strand.
GCAGTTGTTTTACAGACGGGTAAAAGGGCAGGGTGCTGATGCCCCCTTTGATGTCTCTGTGCGCACGTCCCTGGTGACAGTGAACGTGGTTTACGGGTGTTACAAATATTTAAAGGTATATTCAGTGATTTGACTTAATTCAAATATCACTTATTTTTTCTTTTTTTCTGGATAATCCTCCCTACTATAGAGTGTGCTGAACATATAAGGAGTTCCTCCCTGTCCCCAGTGAGCCCTTGGGGTCAAAAAACCCTAGTTTCAGTTTTGGTGGCGGGTGGCAAAGCCTTCATCCAATCAGGATGAGAGGGGCCTTCCTCCAATCATGATCGAGTGGGGGCGTGCCTTGGTGCACATGCTGTTGGCCTGTTGCACTTCCCCCCACTGTAGAGCGTGCATGTGCACATTTTGTTACCGGGCGGACTGGGTGGTTTTCCAAATCACCCAAATCACTGAATGCTCCTTTAACCAAGAAAACGTATCCAGCAGCCTGTTGTGACTAATGATAACTATAACGTATCCAGCAGCTGGTTGTGACTAAATGATAACTATAACGTATCCAGCAGCCTGTTGTGACTAATGATAACTATAACGTATCCAGCAGCTGGTTGTGACTAAATGATAACTATAACGTATCCAGCAGCTGGTTGTGTCTAAATGATAACTATAACGTATCCAGCAGCTGGTTGTGACTAAATGATAACTATAACGTATCCAGCAGCTCGTTGTGACTAAATGATAACTATAACGTATCCAGCAGCTGGTTGTAACTAAATGATAACTATAACGTATCCAGCAGCTGGTTGTGACTAATGATAACTATAACGTATCCAGCAGCTGGTTGTGACTAAATGATAACTATAACGTATCCAGCAGCTGGTTGTGACTAAATGATAACTATAACGTAACCAGCAGCTGGTTGTGACTAATGATAACTATAACGTATCCAGCAGCGTGTTGTGACTAATGATAACTATAACGTATCCAGCAGCCTGTTGTGACTAATGATAACTATAACGTATCCAGCAGCCTGTTGTGACTAATGATAACTATAACGTATCCAGCAGCTGGTTGTGACTACATGATAACTATAACGTATCCAGCAGCTGGTTGTGACTACATGATAACTATAACGTATCCAGCAGCTGGTTGTGACTAATGATAACTATAACGTATCCAGCAGCTGGTTGTGACTAAATGATAACTATAACGTATCCAGCAGCTGGTTGTGACTAAATGATAACTATAACGTATCCAGCAGCTGGTTGTGACTAAATGATAACTATAACGTATCCAGCAGCTAGTTGTGACTAAATGATAACTATAACGTATCCAGCAGCTGGTTGTAACTAATGATAACTATAACGTATCCAGCAGCTGGTTGTGTCTAAATGATAACTATAACGTATCCAGCAGCTGGTTGTAACTAATGATAACTATAACGTATCCAGCAGCTGGTTGTGACTACATGATAACTATAACGTATCCAGCAGCTGGTTGTGACTACATGATAACTATAACGTATCCAGCAGCTGGTTGTGACTAATGATAACTATAACGTATCCAGCAGCTGGTTGTGACTACATGATAACTATAACGTATCCAGCAGCTGGTTGTGACTAAATGATAACTATAACGTATCCAGCAGCTGGTTGTGACTACATGATAACTATAACGTATCCAGCAGCTAGTTGTGACTAATGATAACTATAACGTATCCAGCAGCTGGTTGTGACTAAATGATAACTATAACATTATTACTATAGCAGCTTGTTGTGACTAAATGATAACTATAACGTATCCTGCAGCTGGTTGTGACTAATGATAACTATAACGTATCCAGCAGCTGGTTGTGACTAAATGATAACTATAACGTATCCAGCAGCTGGTTGTGACTAAATGATAACTATAACGTATCCAGCAGCTGGTTGTGACTAAATGATAACTATAACGTATCCAGCAGCTGGTTGTTACGTAAGGGATAATATCTGGCTAGGTGGTCATTGTCGGGAGATAATTCACCGACAGGGAGTTTAACCACCGAGGCGAAGCCGAGGTGGTTACACTCCCTGAAGGTGAATTATATCCCGACAATGACCACCTAGCCAGATATTATCCCGCTTATTACATGGCTAACTAACATAAATGAATACATTGACCCAAAACACAACACAAAAAGTATTCCATAAGTTCGCGCTGGCTGCGTCTGCCCAGCTGCAGGGCTGCAGCACTGTCGGAAAACAAGGAAGTGAGTTGATCAAATAGAATCCATTTTGGGGTCCTGCTTCGTCTATTTCTCGCTCAAATGTTTTCAAAAACATTTTTAAGAGCAATGTTTAGCTGTAAATTACATTGTGTGTCACTAGTGTGTGTGTTTACATGGCTGTTATGTTGGAAACGGCAGTAAATCAAGCGGGGCGCAGCTGGTGGTGCTCAGAGGGTTTGATTAGGCAGCGGTCATTATACAGCGGAGCGGTCATTATCATGAGATAACTCACCGCTGAATTAAGCGATTGACCAATCAGAATCAAGCATTCAACCAAGCCATGTAATAATAAATGATAACTATAACGTATCCAGCAGCTGGTTGTGTCTAAATGATAACTATAACGTATCCAGCAGCTGGTTGTGTCTAATGATAACTATAACGTATCCAGCAGCTGGTTGTGACTAAATGATAACTATAACATTATTACTATAGCAGCTTGTTGTGACTAAATGATAACTATAACGTATCCAGCAGCTGGTTGTGACTAAATGATAACTATAACGTATCCAGCAGCTGGTTGTGACTAAATGATAACTATAACGTATCCAGCAGCTGGTTGTGACTAATGATAACTATAACGTATCCAGCAGCTGGTTGTGTCTAATGATAACTATAACGTATCCAGCAGCTGGTAGTGACTAATGATAACTATAACGTATCCAGCAGCTGGTTGTGACTAAATGATAACTATAACGTATCCAGCAGCTGGTTGTGTCTAATGATAACTATAACGTATCCAGCAGCTGGTAGTGACTAATGATAACTATAACGTATCCAGCAGCTGGTTGTGACTAAATGATAACTATAACGTATCCAGCAGCTGGTTGTGTCTAAATGATAACTATAACGTATCCAGCAGCCTGTTGTGACTAATGATAACTATAACGTATCCAGCAGCCTGTTGTGACTAATGATAACTATAACGTATCCAGCAGCTGGTTGTGACTAATGATAACTATAACGTATCCAGCAGCTGGTTGTGTCTAAATGATAACTATAACGTATCCAGCAGCTGGTTGTGACTACATGATAACTATAACGTATCCAGCAGCTGGTTGTGACTAAATGATAACTATAACGTATCCAGCAGCTGGTTGTGACTAATGATAACTATAACGTATCCAGCAGCTGGTTGTGACTAAATGATAACTATAACGTATCCAGCAGCTGGTTGTGTCTAAATGATAACTATAACGTATCCAGCAGCTGGTTGTGACTAAATGATAACTATATAACATTATTACTATATTAGCTTGTTGT
>NC_136793.1:8315030-8412062 GCF_951216825.1 Electrona antarctica
TCTCAAGATGAAGTGTACTAGTCATTTCATTTAGCCAATGCTTAAATGCAGGAGCCTCCTCCTTTTTCCAGTGCGTCGAAATTAGTTTTTTTTGCTGTAATCAGACCATATGAGAAGAGTTGTTTCTGTGCTATGTGACCCTTTTGTGATACAGAGACAGTCATGGTGGCTCCGTCTGCACCATTTCTGTATGACCAACAGTATTGTTTTTGTTGACTAAAGACGGAAAATGTTTGTCGACTACCCTTTTTCACTGACGAAAACTAAACGCACGCACGCACGCACACACACACACTCACAGTATAGGTATAGGCTATACTGTATATATGGTTCACTGCTCTCATATAAATCTCGTAAGCCATGACATTCTGACACCTGTGGAGAGAGTGTGTGTGCGCTTGCCTGTGTGCGTGCATGCACGTGTGTGTGTGCACATGCACGTCTATAAGGCAGTAACGTGTCATTTCTCTGCCTGGCGAAGGCTGCATGGTTTTTGCAAACGTTGAATTTTAATGGGCTCACCCGGCTCATGCATAACACATGTCTATCTGCCATGCATGGGCCATACATGCCATAGACACTATGGCCTGACAACATGGTACCTGCTGTTAGTCAGTCAGCCCTTCAGGAGGCACGCACGCACGCACGCACGCACGCACGCACGCACGCACGCACGCACGCACGCACGCACGCACGCACGCACGCACGCACGCACGCGGCTGGGGTTGTGATGTAGGGAAATGGAAGTGGAATGGGGAGAGAGAGGCAGAGTGACATTGACAAGACGTGTGTGAACTGATGAGAGAGAGAGAGAGAGAGAGAGACACACACACACACACACACACACACACACACACACACACACACACACACACACACACACACACACACACACAGACACACACACACACAGAGAGAGACACACACACACAGAGAGACACACACACACAGAGAGACACACACACAGAGAGACACACACACACACAGAGAGAGAGAGAGATTTGTTTTCCACCTTCACATTAAAAGCATGCAGGGACATTCAGAGAGCGATGGAGGGGGAGGGGCTGAATCCTCTTGCGCTTCTTGTAGGTCCAATATTTATATGTTTGGGGCACGACCGTGCACTCTTTACCCAGTGGTTTCTTGGTCTCTTGAGGGAGTTCCAGGGGGGTCCCCAGCTAAATGATAGTTAGGTCTGTAACTCAGGGAGTTCCAGGGGGGTCCCCAGCTAAATGACAGTTAGGTCTGTAACTCAGAGAGTTCCAGGGGGGTCCCCAGCTAAATGATAGTTAGGTCTGTAACTCAGAGAGTTCCAGGGGGGTCCCCAGCTAAATGATAGTTAGGTCTGTAACTCAGGGAGTTCCAGGGGGGTCCCCAGCTAAATGACAGTTAGGTCTGTAACTCAGAGAGTTCCAGGGGGGTCCCCAGCTAAATGACAGTTAGGTCTGTAACTCAGAGAGTTCCAGGGGGGTCCCCAGCTAAATGACAGTTAGGTCTGTAACTCAGAGAGTTCCAGGGGGGTCCCCAGCTAAATGATACTTAGGTCTGTAACTCAGAGAGTTCCAGGGGGGTCCCCAGCTAAATGACAGTTAGGTCTGTAACTCAGAGAGTTCCAGGGGGGTCCCCAGCTAAATGATACTTAGGTCTGTAACTCAGAGAGTTCCAGGGGGGTCCCCAGCTAAATGATACTTAGGTCTGTAACTCAGAGAGTTCCAGGGGGGTCCCCAGCTAAATGATACTTAGGTCTGTAACTCAGAGAGTTCCAGGGGGGTCTCCAGCTAAATGATACTTAGGTCTGTAACTCAGAGAGTTCCAGGGGGTCCCCAGCTAAATTATACTTAGGTCTGTAACTCAGAGAGTTCCAGGGGGGTCCCCAGCTAAATGACAGTTAGGTCTGTAACTCAGAGAGTTCCAGGGGGGTCCCCAGCTAAATGACAGTTAGGTCTGTAACTCAGAGAGTTCCAGGGGGGTTCTCAGCTAAATGATACTTAGGTCTGTAACTCAGAGAGTTCCAGGGGGGTCCCCAGCTAAATGACAGTTAGGTCTGTAACTCAGAGTTCCAGTGGGGTCCCCAGCTAAATGATAGTTAGGTCTGTAACTCAGAGAGTTCCAGGGGGGTCCCCAGCTAAATGATACTTAGGTCTGTAACTCAGAGAGTTCCAGGGGGGTCCCCAGCTAAATGATACTTAGGTCTGTAACTCAGAGAGTTCCAGGGGGGTCCCCAGCTAAATGATACTTAGGTCTGTAACTCAGAGAGTTCCAGGGGGGTCTCCAGCTAAATGATACTTAGGTCTGTAACTCAGAGAGTTCCAGGGGGTCCCCAGCTAAATTATACTTAGGTCTGTAACTCAGAGAGTTCCAGGGGGGTCCCCAGCTAAATGATAGTTAGGTCTGTAACTCAGAGAGTTCCAGGGGGGTCCCCAGCTAAATGATAGTTAGGTCTGTAACTCAGAGAGTTCCAGGGGGGTCCCCAGCTAAGTGATACTTAGGTCTGTAACTCAGAGAGTTCCAGGGGGGTCCCCAGCTAAATGATACTTAGGTCTGTAACTCAGAGAGTTCCAGGGGGGTCCCCAGCTAAATGATACTTAGGTCTGTAACTCAGAGAGTTCCAGGGGGGTCCCCAGCTAAATGATACTTAGGTCTGTAACTCAGAGAGTTCCAGGGGGGTCCCCAGCTAAATGACAGTTAGGTCTGTAACTCAGAGAGTTCCAGGGGGGTCCCCAGCTAAATGACAGTTAGGTCTGTAACTCAGAGAGTTCCAGGGGGGTCCCCAGCTAAATGATACTTAGGTCTGTAACTCAGAGAGTTCCAGGGGGGTCCCCAGCTAAATGATACTTAGGTCTGTAACTCAGAGAGTTCCAGGGGGGTCCCCAGCTAAATGATACTTAGGTCTGTAACTCAGAGAGTTCCAGGGGGGTCCCCAGCTAAGTGATACTTAGGTCTGTAACTCAGAGAGTTCCAGGGGGGTCCCCAGCTAAATGATAGTTAGGTCTGTAACTCAGAGAGTTCCAGGGGGGTCCCCAGCTAAATGATAGTTAGGTCTGTAACTCAGAGAGTTCCAGGGGGGTCCCCAGCTAAATGATACTTAGGTCTGTAACTCAGAGAGTTCCAGGGGGGTCCCCAGCTAAATGATAGTTAGGTCTGTAACTCAGAGAGTTCCAGGGGGGTCCCCAGCTAAATGATACTTAGGTCTGTAACTCAGAGAGTTCCAGGGGGGTCCCCAGCTAAATGATACTTAGGTCTGTAACTCAGAGAGTTCCAGGGGGGTCCCCAGCTAAATGATACTTAGGTCTGTAACTCAGAGATTGTACAAATGGAACCGGGTCCATTTGGTTCCATTTGTACACTCTCAGAGTTAAAATAACAATAATGTTTATTTTACAATGTGTGGGGGTCCCAGAGATAGAAATGCCATTAAATAGGGGGCCGTAGCCTAATTGAGGTGAAACCATAGAGCCGTAACAATCTCCTCTTATGGGGGTCCTTGGCATGTATTGCCATGCTAATGAGTATCGTTTTGGGGGTCCTTGACATGATAACATTTGGGAACCACTGATTTAGCTACTGAATACGCATGTCCGATATGATCGGCCTCCTGATATTATTGTCCGTATTAAAGTCCACTATCACCTTCCTAATGTGTGTGTGACCAAAATAGCAATTTAGGGGAAAGCGTGCCAACACGCCCATGCCCACACCTCTAGGCGCAAATACCGGTTTATATCGGCAAAATAGATAGCGGGTGACGCTGGACCAAAATACCATTTAGGGACAGAGCAAACTCCTATACTCTTAATGTTTGGGGCAGCGGCTGACTTGCGGGCCGCGTCGAGGGTAACGGCGGCGACGAAAATCGAGCCCTATGTGTGCACGACGTGCCTGACAGCATTGACAGAGCAGTGGGCAGCTGGGAAGGCAGTGAGACCTTGACGCTGACAGCAGTAGCCTGGGCACCATTTCATTTGGGTATATGATCCTGTCGGGAGCGGATGATAGTCGACAGGCAGGAACAACAGGTGGCAACTTCCTTTTCCCTCAAACCGATATTTCTCAATAAAAGCTACAGGCTACGAGAGCTTTTATTGAGACAAATCGGTTTGAGGGAAAAGGAATTCGCCGCCTGTTGTTCCTGCCTGTCGACTACAAAACAATACTACAACATGACGTACCGATATCATCCGCTCCCGACAGGATCATACAGGCCAGAGACCAGGCTTTCCTCCAAGGTGGTGGAAAGCCTGGTGAGGCGAGGTTATGACAGCATTGATAGAACAGTGGGCAGCTGGGAAGGCAGTGAGACCTTGACGGGACCTTGAGTTCCGCTCAAACAACCCTATAGCGCCATAACGCACGCTGAAATGACTCCGAGCTCCTCGCATCCGTCGCAGGCAATTAGAATGCCAAGAAGAGCCCATGACGTTGTCCATTAGCATCTCATTACAAGCAGGGAATGGCTATAATCTGCTATTTTTCTTATTTAGAGTAGCCACTTATCTCCTAAGGAACCCCCAAATTGACACTTATTAACCTGCGGACCTCCTATTTGAAAATATATGCCAGGGACCCCGATAAGAGAAGATTTGTACGGCTCTAGCAGTGATTCTCAACCCGTTTAAATTCAAGGACCCCCAGTTTGACATGCATTAGGCTACGGACCCCCATTTATTTAATTACATTTTTTATCCCACAATTTTGTAACCCATTTTTCACCCCTGTGTCAATTATCTAATGTGATCCTGGGCTCTACACACCCTCCGCCAACCTGGGGAGAGCAACGGACTTGAACTCATGCTTTCTTCATGCATGAGTGTCCAAGTTGCTCCTTGACAGGGGGGAGTTTCCCTGGTTGGACGTAGTGCGTGGAAGGAACACGTTAATCCAACCAGTTCCTATCCCCTCCATCAGGCGCCCCGGCTGGCCAGGGGGAGGCAGTTTAGAGACCAGGATTACTGCATGTTTTTGTGAGGGTACCTACTACCCTAGGGGACACGGGGAGAACATGCAAACTCCACACAGAAAGGCCCTGGCACTGATGACGCGGAGGAGGAACCACGCCGCCAGCGCCCACAGCGTGACGGCTACACATGCCTGCAGCGAGGTGTATAACATACAACAATATGGCCTAAAAGATGCTTTGAACACATGACAGTATGTATGTACATAATTATGCATATGTTATAATGTTGCATAAAACTACGTCATATACATATGTGTATGTATCTTTTTTAGATTTGGGGCGAGACTGACACGCTCTGTAGTTCACGCACTACGCTCGTTATCGTGTGTGTGCGCGTGCGTGCGTGCGTGCGTGCGCGCGTGCGTGCATGCGTGCATGCGCATCATGTTTGATGATTACCTCCATCTTTATTTTGTCTGCATCAATTTAATTTGATTGGCAGTTGTTTGTTGGCTGTGTGACTGTGAATAGCCTGGGACCAATTTGGTTTGCACATCATTCGGGCCTTCCAAGTGGGACAGTCAATATGAACGTTGTCAGTTGGTTGTCAGATCTTATACGGACATATTTGTGACCATTTCTGGTGATTTTTGTCATGGCATATGAAAGCAGGGAATCATAACTTCAAATTGACATACTGGTTGTTCAGTTTGACCCACCAGTTTATAGGAGATATGGCTTATAGAGTAAATGTCTTGCAGAAAACGGCGAGTTGAGAAAACAGGCTTGAAAGGTTCACTTCTGTGGTCTCTGACATTTCACCTGGCTACATGTTTAAGCATTTATTTCATATTTACATGTCTTCTGTGGTCTCTAACATTACACCTAGCTACATGTTTAAGCATATATTTCATATTTACATGTCCATTTCAACTCTGACATTTATTTCAGACATGCTCTAGTATGTCAAGAGTCTGCCTGTGATATTAACTCATTTTGGATAAAAAAAAAACAGTTCTGAACAGTTAATCTTGCTGCCATGACTGTCTCGGTACGCATTTGTGACCAGATTTGACTGAGAGCCTGCCATCGCACAAATTCCATCAACTCCACCTGCTTCCCAACAATGGGATGAAATGTGCATTATACAACAGGTCGTTTCAAGGAAGCAATCTGATTGGTTGAAAACAGCCCATAGACCTGAGAACAGATTCTACAACAAAATGTCTTCTATAAATCATTACGGTTTTCTGAAAAAGCCAATGTTTCTGTGTCAGTGGTTCTCAACCCTTTTTCATATCAAGGAGCCCCAGAATTAGCTGTATTTGGCTGCGGACCCTCATCTCAAAATATGTAGTTCCAGGGATGCAAAGATTTGAGTTAAAACCGTTCGCTCTGTCTGAAAGAATATACAGTATATTCAAAGATTTGCGCCACATTTTCATGTTTTTTTTCCAAAAATAGCAGATCTACAAGCTCGTAGCGCGGCGATCGATGCACGCCAGGCTGATGCCTCGGTATAGTTGTCTGGCACCCTCTGGTGTAACACTGCTTAACCCTGACCTGCTCACAGCATCTCCAACCATGCACTGCATTTTAGTTTAGTCATGGTCTTTGGACTCAAACTTAATTTAGTTTAAGTCATATTTTAGTCACCTGGAATGTTTTTGTGTTATCATATATCATAGGATTTTAGTCGACTAAATACCATAAGATTTCAGTCGACTAAATCTACAGTTGATTTAGTCGACTAAAATGTATTTTGGCGGGCCTTGATGCCGTCGTAATGACTGATTTTACACTTGCTGAAAATAGCAGATCTACAAGCTAAGCTACGATCGAATAGCAAGATCTACAACGCGTCGCGAGCTTGTAGATCGGCTATTTTCAGCATGAAACCTGCAAGTGTAAAATGACTTGTCTTTTATTTATACTGGATCCCTTGTCCACTAGTCCCTTCCTGACATTTTAGTCTACGTTTTTTTTTTTGACAAAATTGTCAATATATTTAGTATCAGCCATCATAGCTTAGTTTTAATTCAGTTTCCATTTAGTTTTCAACAGTGAAAAAAAGTAGTCGACGAACATTTCTTCGTCCTAGTTTTAATCGACGAAAACAACACTGGGACTGTCTACTATACATCACAGCGGATGGACACGTGCACAGATCGGCCACGTGCACGGGATCATGCGTGTGTGTGTGCGCTGCTAAATTAAGCCGCCGCCACACACCTGGCTTGAGTCAAAGTAATTAGACTGTGTGCCGTGTGTGACACCGCGGGGGGGAGGGGGAGGTCTATTTGACACACCATGGCGGGTCCCTGCCAAAATGCCAGTCCCACACTCTCACTTTAATTTAAATCCAAAACAGGTGTGCTGGCGGGCAGGCGGGCGGCGGGCTTGGGAATTGGCGTGAAGCGGTCGTTGAGAATGAGAATGTGAATAATTATATAATGTAGAGGTACAGAAGACCTTCACGGTGCCCATCCGTCATGGACACAGGGCTGTGGTTAGGACTGTTCTCTCTTTTTTCTTTTTTGTATAGCACATTTAAAAACGACTCATCGTACCAAAGTGATTCACAGGTCAGAGAAAACAATACAATACAGTGCAATACAATACACACCTGAATGAAGCAATAAAACAAAAATCACACCCGTGTGAACTGAGTGGTGTACGGTCTTATATAGACTGATCAGCTGTGGTCTGACGTAATGTCTGACGTAATGAAATCACACCCGTGTGAACTGGGTGACCATAGCAACCATGCTCATTTTTTGGTACGAACAGACAGACAGACACGTAAACTAACAAAGCCAGTTGTAGGAGTGGTGTACACCACTCAAAAACAATACTATAGTGGTACAGTATAGACAAGAAAGACGTTTAACAACAGATTAAAAGCAGTACGGCAAACATATCCTACATGTATAAAAGTGCAAGAGCATCAGGGGGACTGGAAGGCTTGTGAATATAAAACATTTTTGAGCCTAGACTTGATCTGACAGCGAGAGGAATGCTGTTCCATAGTGTGTAGGAGCTGCGACAGCAAAGGCTCGGTCACCCCTGAGCCTCTTCTTTGTCGCTGGAACTTCTGGCAACGTCACTAAGGAGCTTTACTCAAAAAGTACTATACTTTAAACATTTCATGTCAACGCCTATAAGCCAGCTAGAGGTTCCCAAACTTTTTTTCAGTCCGTCTTTTCAGCCCCAAAACAGAAATTAGATATTCGCCTGGGGACCCAAACTAGTGAAAATAGCAGAGAAAATAGCAGCTTGTATAGATCGGCTATTTTCACTACTTAAACATTTGTTTTCTAATTTATGGTCTTAGATTTATCTTTGATTTCTTCATGAAATTACTGAAAAGAAAAATCATGGAAATAAAAATGTAATTCATTATTAATATTTTATTTATTTTTGCTTTTTTTTTTGGTCATGTTTTTTGAAAATGTTTTGAAATATGGGGCCTAATATTTAAAAACAAAATATATGAAACCTATAAAGTGACCCATAAATGATGTGTTCACGACCCACAAATGTGTCCAGAGTCCCGACCCAGAGTTTGGGAAACAGTGACCTTAAGGTGGTTGCACACTTGGTGGTTGCGTTTTTCGGAAAACCGATGGAGAAACGCAGCTAAAAATCCGAAAAACGCGCTCGGTGTTTGAGGACCTTTATAGCTGAGAGAGATGAAGCTGACCACCCCCCCCCCCCCCCCCCCCCCCCTCCACTATGAATAACATCGTGCCAAAATTGTGCTACATTGTGCGACATTATTTTCATTTGAAAGACGATTTTTCAAAAATAGCAGACCTACAAGCTTGTGGCGCGCCACTCTGTGCTGCGCTATGAGCTTGTAGATCTGCTATTTTTCAATAGCTGAACGTATAACATAATGTTTAAAACACCAAAAGGGGTTCCCGCCCCAAAATGGGTTTAAAAGGAATACCGTCATTATTTTCATTTGAAAGACTGACTAAAACAAAATCACGGAATCACACACTGCCAGCAGCACTCACCTGAGGCAGTCGAATCACACACTGCCAGCAGCACTCACCTGAGGCGGTCGAAACACACGCTGACCAGCAGCACTCACCTGAGGCGGTGGAATCACACACTGCCAGAACTCACCTGAGGCGGTCGAATCACACACTGACCAGCAGCCTCACCTGAGGCGGTGGAATCACACACTGACCAGCAGCCTCACCTGAGGCGGTGGAATCACACACTGCCAGCAGAACTCACCTGAGGCGGTGGAATCACACACTGCCAGCAGGACTCACCTGAGGCGGTCGAATCACACACTGACCAGCAGGACTCACCTGAGGCGGTGGAATCACACACTGCCTGGACACACCTGAGGCGGTCGAATCACACACTGTGCCAGCAGAACTCACCTGAGGCGGTCGAATCACACACTGTGCCAGCAGAACTCACCTGAGGCGGTCGAATCACACACTGTGCCAGCAGAACTCACCTGAGGCGGTCGAATCACACACTGACCAGCAGCCTCACCTGAGGCGGTCGAATCACACACTGACCAGCAGCCTCACCTGAGGCGGTCGAATCACACACTGACCAGCAGCCTCACCTGAGGCGGTCGAATCACACACTGACCAGCAGCCTCACCTGAGGCGGTCGAATCACACACTGACCAGCAGCCTCACCTGAGGCGGTCGAATCACACACTGACCAGCAGCCTCACCTGAGGCGGTCGAATCACACACTGACCAGCAGCCTCACCTGAGGCGGTCGAATCACACACTGACCAGCAGCCTCACCTGAGGCAGTCGAATCACACGCTGCCAGCAGCCTCACCTGAGGCAGTCGAATCACACGCTGCCAGCAGCCTCACCTGAGGCAGTCGAATCACACGCTGCCAGCAGCCTCACCTGAGGCGGTCGAATCCCACACTGACCAGCAGCCTCACCTGAGGCAGTCGAATCACACACTGCCAGAACTCACCTGAGGCGGTCGAATCACACACTGCGCCAGCAGCCTCACCTGAGGCGGTCGAATCACACACTGCGCCAGCAGCCTCACCTGAGGCGGTCGAATCACACACTGCGCCAGCAGCCTCACCTGAGGCGGTCGAATCACATCGAAAAGCAACACGGCAGACAATAATGTGTTTACATGTCTTCAGGCTCGTCCATCATCGGGCTGTCTTCTGGGCCAAAGCTTAAATTCCCCACAACAATATCACAGAACGGAAAAGATCCTAGCACATAGCCCTGAGGGACTCCCTCCAGTCAACCATAGTGGGGTTTAACCCATTTTGGACTGAGGTCAATTACAAAATAGGCTTCTGAATTCTAACAGTTTTCTGAAAAACCTATGTTTCTATGTCAGTGGTGCTCAGCCTTTTTCATGTCAAGGACCTCCAGACATTTCTGTATTTGGCCACTGACCCCCATCTCAAAATATGAGATAAAATATAGATTTTAGTTAAAAATGTTCGATCTGAAAGAATATATATTCAAAGGTTTGCTCCACATTTTCACAATTAAAAAAAAAAAGCAGATCTACAAGCTCATAGCACGGCACCGAGTGCCGCGCTATGAGCTTGTAGATCTGCTATTTTTGAATAGCTAAAGTATAACATAATGCTTGAAACACCAAAAGGGGTTCCCGTTCTGAATGTGTTAAGTGCTTAGACAGACACTTGTCGTCCCAGTTTACGTGCTCGTCTGGAGATGAAACGATGGGGCGCACACACACACACACGCGCGCACACGCACGAGCGCACGCGCACGCGCACACACATTCCAGCCGTGCTGACAGAGACAGTGTGGTGGTAGCCTCCGGGAAGATCAGTGTGTCACTCTGCCCTGCAGGCTAAAACTCTGGACAGCTTTGACCCCCTCCAAAAAAACCTTTCTATTGAGATTTATATATATTTTATTTTTTTGGGGTGAGAAACATGACTTTTTTTCTCCTTACTTCTGAAGACGGGCAGAGCACAGCGACACTCGGGTGAGTCCAGGCAGTGTGTGATTCCGTGATTTTGTTTTAGTCTTTCAAATGAAAATAATGTCGCTATTCCTTTTAAACCCATTTTGGGCGGAAACCCTTTTTGGTGTTTTAAGCATTATGTTATACTTTAGCTATTGAAAAATAGCAGATCTACAAGCTCGTAGCGCGGCACCGAGTGCAGCGCTATGAGCTTGTAGGTCTGCTATTTTTGAAAAATCTTGAAAATGTGGCGCAAATCTTTGAATACAATTATATTCTTTCAGAGCCAAGTTTTTAATTTTATCTTAGCTTCTGGGGGGTCCCTGAAACAACATATGGGGGTCTGCGGCCAATTACATATAATCTTGGGGATCCTTGACATGAAAATGTTTGAGCACAACTGACATAGAAACAAAAGTTTTTCGGAAAACTGTCATGATTTAGAAGACATTTGTAGAATCTGGTATTTTGACCTGACTACAGATTCTAGGGTTTTTTTCTGAAAAACCCTATGTTGTCAGAGTCAGAGCTTCTCAAACTATTTCATAACAAGGACCTCAACATTTATATGTAATTGGCCGCCGACCCCCAGAAGCAAAGATATGAGTTAAAAAAACGTTTGCTGTGAATGAATATATTTGCACCACGTTTTCACTATTTTTAAAAAATAGCACTCAAGCTTGTAGAGCGGCACTCGGTCCAACTAGTACTATAGTGGCTCTCAAATGTTTTATTTGAACCCTCTCAGAGTTACAGACCTGTTATGGTCATTCAGGGCTCTTTGTGTGTTTCTGGTGATATTATTGTACTCTCATGTTGTTTGTTCGTGGGGGAAACAAAACAATCAGTTGACGACCCCTGGATAGGATATAGACCTTGATAGTTAGTAAACAAGTAAGACGCGCAAACGCGGGAAGCGAACGCAGCTCGTAAATTGCAATAACAACAATTAGAATAAATTACGTGTTTTTTTAAGGTTTTTTTAAGTTCTCTTTTTTATTATTATTTTGTTTATTATAGTTTTTAAAGATTTTTTTAGTGTGTGTATGTGTGCGTGCGTGCGCGTGTGTGTATGTTTTTTTAAAGTTTTTTTTGTAAGTTTTTTCTTTACGTTTTTTTCTTTAAGTTTTTGTATTAAGTTAAGTTAAGTTTTGTGTGTGTGTGTTACGTGTGTTTTTTGTGTGTGATACAGCTGCGCCCTCTGGTGGCGGGCGGGTGGTGTTACAGCGTGACACACAGACTCGGTCTTGACTCAGAGACGTGGAGAGGTTGCAGATCTCATGCGTTGCACGGCGGGCCATTTTTCTTCTCCAGATCGTATCCCGGGATGACACATAAGGACACATTAGTATCCGTTATATTTGCATGAAATGGAAATGTGCCTTCGGGACGCTGGCAACACTGTGACAAACTGACAAACAAAAACAGACAAAATACATGAACTCATGAAATCGTTTTATCTCCATATCTAATTTTTCTTTTCTTTCTTTTTTTTTAATGTGGCACAAATCTTTGAATATATATTCTTTCAGGGCGAACGTTTTTAACTCAAGTCTTTGCTTCCAATGGGCTCACTGGAACATCATATTTTCAGATGGGGGTCGGCGGCCAATTACATATAATGTTTGGGAACGACTGACATAGAAACATAGGGATTTTCAGAAAACTGTCAGGATTTAGAAGACATTATTTTGTAGAATCTTTTCTCAGGTCTAAATTGGTTAATACTGTTATACGACCGTGGCCTAAACCTAAACTATTAAGGGAGAGGCAGTTAAAAAGTCCAAATTAATAATTGAATGAAGCGTCCACTTTGGGAAGTCTGAAGGTTTACTTCCCGCTTCAGGTCCTCATTGACTGCCTAGGACGACTTTGGACGAGTAATTAGGTTATTAATTACTAGAGTGGTACTTGGAACGATGCAAGTTGGAAATGGATGCCCCACCCAGATATTATGTCTGTGTCCCTTTTATGCCCATATATGGAGTTCTTTGTCAGGCATGCCCAAATAGAGTATATATGCTGATGTCAGAGCAACCTTGTTATGTCTGAACCTCCTTTTTATGTCTGAACCACCCTTGTGATGTCTGAACCAACCTTGTGATGTCAGAACAACCCTTGTGATGTCTGAACCAACCTTGTGATGTCAGAACAACCCTTGTGATGTCAGAACAAGCCTTGTGATGTCAGAACAAGCCTTGTGATGTCAGAACATGCCTTGTGATTGTTCTCGAGTTCTGTGGATTACAGACACACACACACATGCACACGCACACACACACTTATAGGTAGATAGATGAAAGCTCTCTAAAGTTATTATCATTCAATTAGCTTGCGGTTGCTAAATGCTAGCGGTACAGGACCTGTAGCCTTGGTTGCATTTTCTCTGAATTGAGGCTCATATTGAGGTCATTGAAGAGAACGTCCATGTCAGGAGCTCATCTACTATATAATGCGCCACGTCTCTGCGTGCGTGTGTGTACGTTTGTAATGCACGTAACTCCAGAACCGTTTGACCCACCGACTTCACATTCAACACAAGCGTTCCACACCCCCACAGGGAGTGCAGTGCCAGGTATCGAGTCGGTCGGACCCACAGTTCTCCAGAACCACCACAAAAGGAAGGCTCTGGTCAGGCTCTGCCAGTGGGCCTAATGACTGAAGCCAACTCCTTTCACCTGGGCCAGGCTCTGCCAGTGGGCCTAATGAGGCCAACTCCTTTCACCTGGGCCAGGCTCTGGCCAGGCTCTGCCAGTGGGCCTAATGAGGCCAACTCCTTTCACCTGGGCCAGGCTCTGCCAGTGGGCCTAATGAGGCCAAATCCTTTCACCTGGGCCAGGCTCTGCCAGTGGGCCTAATGAGGCCAACTCCTTTCACCTGGGCCAGGCTCTGCCAGTGGGCCTAATGAGGCCAACTCCTTTCACCTGTGCGCCGAATTGATTGCCAAGTACACTTCACACACAGGCACATACACAGATCTCCATGTGGGACACGGGCTGAAAGTTAAAACGGGTGTTATGACAATGTATATCATTAGGTTCCCAAGTTGCATCGTTACCAAGTAGGCCGGTGGCCGACTGCGACAGGCACGTACAGGTCTAGTTAAAAAAACGAGCGGTCATAATATTAACACTTCTGATGAAAGTGAAAGTAATTAGTTATTATGGCCGATCGTTTTTTTTTCTAATATTCTTTGGAGGCTTTCGGCTTTATTTTATATATTTCAATTCATTCATTTGGTGTGAATTTCGGCGTTTTCAAAATAAAAGTGTATAGTGCACACCAGGGACGTGCAGATAATGTTACAGAGGCAGTAGGGCTGAAATCCCGTAAGAGGGCACTTTTAGACAAAAATAGCAGATCTACAAGCTCACAACGCGTCGCGCTGCGGCGCGACTCCTCCCTCTTTCCCAGCGGCACTTGTTTTGGCAATGCGAACGGAAGTCCCGGGAAAAGACGCGCTGTGGTTGGCCAGTTAGTCACTTCAAGCGTGCCTTCAGGATTCCGCTTGACTTCCTCCTCCCGTTGGAGACAGGTCGCTCCAACGAACTGCAGCAGCCAATGAGGTCGCTCCAACGAACTGCAGCGACCAATGAGGTCGCTCCAACGAACTGCAGCAGCCAATGAGGTCGCTCCAACGAACTGCAGCGGCCAATGAGGTCGCTCCAACGAACTGCAGCGGCCAATGAGGTCATTCCAACGAACTGCAGCGGCCAATGAGGTCATTCCAACGAACTGCAGCGGCCAATGAGGCATCTAGATTTCTTTAAATATCTATCAGTGTTGTTTTTGGCAGCAAATTTCTATTTTAGTTTTAGTCATAGTCTCTTGAATAGTTTTCACTTAGTTTTAGTCACATTTTTGTCACCTGGACTGTTTTAGTGTTAGTCTAGTTTTAGTCGACTAAATGTCATAAGATTTTAGTCGACTAAATCTACAGTTGGCTTAGTCGACTAAAATGCATTTTGACGGGCCTTGATGCCGTCGTAATGGCTGATTTTACACTTGCTGAAAATTGCCGATCTACAAGCTCACAATGTGTCACACTGCGGGCTTATAGATCTGCTATTTCCAGCATGCAACCAAGTGTAAAATTACTTACACTGGATCTCTTGTCCACTAGTCCCTTCCTAACATTTTAGTCTAGTTTTTATTTGTTGATGAAATTGTCAGTATATTTAGTCTTAGGTTCAGTCATCATAGCTTCGTTTTCATTTAGTTTTCATTTAGTTTCCATTTAGTTTTCGTCAGTGAAAATAGGTAGTCGACGAACATTTTTCGTCTTAGTTTTAGTCGATGAAAACAACACTGATATCTATGTTCTTATAGTGCTGCCAAGAGGCCTCTCTCTGCCAGATGGCCACATGCTAATGTGAAGCAGTGACTCTCAGGCCTTCTCCCACATTATTAGGCCACATAAAAGTCTAATTGCAATCATTTGAGATAGTCGTGATAATCATTTCCATGTTGACAGTTGTTTTGTTCATGCATAAATAATAATGCATAAATAGCCGCTCTACAAGCTTACAACGCGTCACTTTGTGTGCGTTTTTTTAATCGATGTACATTTTGAATGGCGGACTTTCACTTGCAACAGACTATTTCTATATTGCAGTATTGATACTTTTATACTCGTGTACAACATGTGAGTCGTTTTTGAGGGGCGCTAGCCCCTCCTATATTCAGCTATAGTATAGATTTTTTGTCCTGACACAAACATGAAAATGCCATTGACAATGAATGGAGAATTGACGTCATTTGTAGACAAGCAAATAGGCTATTTTTGTCCTATACACAAAGATTAAAATCTCATTGACATTGAAGATGCATGATGATAAGAACGCCGGGTGTGATGTTTTTCCTGGAACCCACAGGGGTTGGATCGGTGCGGATTCTCTACGTTCCTCTTGTCCTCTGGTAGATTTATTAATAAGTAACACATCACAGACACATGTCACTGTGACTGTGACCCACTTTATATACCCATCCATTCTGCTTCTGCAGAAGGAGAGAATTAATGAATTAATGAATGAATGCCTTTATTGCAGACTCAGGGTCCATAGAAAAACATACAAAACACAAAATACAATATACATCCAATAAAAAAAACAGTCCAAATGTACATGTTAGACATGCATTTGTGACAGTTCTAAATAAAGCCAATGTCTTCTAAGGCTAGAGGAGTATCTTAGTGCAACTTTTGACAGGGTTATTTATACTGACAATGATGCTATTCACACGACACATGAATCTATGTATTAAGTTCCGGAGAACAGCTTGAAAAGTATTGACTCTTGCAGCCACATACATTTCACTTGCACTGCACCATCTAGGCTTTTTGAGTAAAATTCTCATGGCATCATTATACACGCACGCACGCACGCACGCACGCACGCACGCACGCACGCACGCACGCACGCACGCACGCACGCACGCACGCACGCACGCACGCACACAGAGAGAGATTACACAGTACTGTATGTTGTTGATTTGATATGGTTGTGGAGGAGAGGAGGGTGTGAGTCGACACCTTTTCGGTGGCAGCCAATATGGTCACAGTATGGGCAGCTAAGACACACACAGACAGACAGGCACACACACACCCTCCACTGTGCTCACATGTCGTGCCAGACGGGTGCACTCTCTCTCTGTGTGTGTGCGTGTGCGTGCGTGTGCGTGTGCGTGCGTGCGTGCGTGCGTGCGTGCGTGCGCGCGTGCGTGCGTGCGTGCGTGCGTGCGTGCGCCTCGGTGCCACATCTTAATTACACACCATGGGTGCAGGCCTTGTGCCATCTCATTATGCCACATCAAATCTGAGAGAGAGAGATCACATGCAATATGCAACACAGCCACAGAGGAAGCAGAGACAATGACAAGGAGGGAAAATATAAAGTCGGAGAGAGAAAATAATGACCAAGTGCTGTATGTATGTAGTGTAACATGCTTCAGAATAACCCGCCGTCCGACATCAGAACGTTCTTCTGACGGCCCGTCAGAACAAGTGACGAGCAAATACACAAAGTCACGTCAGAGATGGATGAAGTGGTCCTTTAATTCTATAGACAATAGGCTCTGTGCACAGCAGCCATCACTGCTTGAAAAGAGGAGTTAACGGGCAATTATGGGCACTAGATTTGCCCGTAAACCTCAAGTTTAGCAGGCATATATAGTAATGTATACGGTAATATACAGGTGTGATGGTACAATTCGGGAGTTTACCGGAGTTTGTTGGAAAGTTTAACAGGATTTTCCTGTAATATACTGTTACAACCCAATATGTCTAGGGGTAATTAAGTGTAACATTTAATGGATCGCCAGGAAACCAGCTTCAAAATGCGAGTATTTATTTATATAAAGATTAATTAAATAATGAAATGGATGCTTTACAGAATACAAACTCAAAAGAAGATACCTATCAAACAGACACAAATGAACACTACAACTAAAGAAGATACCTATCAAACAGACACAAATGAACACTACAACTAAAAGAAGATACCTATCAAACAGACACAAATGAACACTACAACTCAAGAGGAACGAGTCCTTTCCGAAGGGACAAAACTATATCAAACAGTATGGAAAAAGTCCACAGTCAGTGTGGCGGCTGGGAGAGAGAGGATTCAACAGTCCACAGTCAGTGTGGCGGCTGGGAGAGAGAGGATTCAACAGTCCACAGTCAGTGTGGCGGCTGGGAGAGAGAGGATTCCGGCCTGTCTCCCCACCGCCTTCCAGGAACAGACTGACTGATATAGGATAGGTGAGTAGGGAGAGCTATGATCAGGAGCACTCCCACTCTAGACCGACAGCCAGTCAGGGCCGATCACTCCCTGACAGACCAAGGGGTCAGTGAGGCTATTCAACGTTGAAGCTCTCCTCCCTAGTGGTAGGAGGAGAGACTACAGGCGGACCCGTGGATTCATGACCGGGAAACCCCGTGCAGCTGGGCTTTAACATTGAGCGCTCGGTTGCACTTCCGCACTTGACCACCAAAATTTGGTGGTCAAATGCGGAAGTAGACGTTCTGAGACGGTACTTCCGGCAGTCTTCCGGGTGCTTCAAAACGCCACTGAGCAACTTCCACTGACATGAATAGCTGGGGGGGGCGGAGCTTCGCGCCAGTTCAGTCTCTATCCTTTTATATACTCTATGGTCTCCCCCCCGCCTTCCAGGAACAGACTGACTGATATAGGATAGGTGAGTAGGGAGAGCCATGATCAGGAGCACTCCCACTCTAGACCGACAGCCAGTCAGGGCCGATCACTCCCTGACAGACACTCCCACTCTAGACCGACAGCCAGTCAGGGCCGATCACTCCCTGACAGACACTCCCACTCTAGACCGACAGCCAGTCAGGGACGATCACTCCCTGACAGACGGGCCAGCTTCTCTAGGTGTCAATCATCACTCAGTCCACCTGCGGAGGATTAGGGAAAACACAGGCAACCACTCCCCCACCCTGGTACTGTGTAGCCGATAACAACCACTCCCCCCACCCTGGTACTGTGTAGCCGATAACAATGTGAGAACTCTATAGTAAATATAAAGATGCCCATACAAAGGCTATTCATAATATCTCACAACAATAACACTCATATATGATCCCCGATCATCACACCCCCCAAACCAGAGGAAGGTTATGGGACATTCAGAACTTTCCTAACACCATCTCATTTAATATGCTCAGAATTTCCACAAAAAAAAAACACACACACACACACACAGCCCTAAGGCAAGTGAAAAGCAACAGTGGCAAAAGTAGAAAAAACATCAGCGGCCCGCTTAGTACGTCAGAAATATAAGGACTAGCCAGAACTTCCTTCTCATGTAAGTAAGTAAGTAAGTAAGTAAGTAAGTAAGTAGCCTTGCCGAGCCATGAGGCCCATAGGGCAGGAGCCTATCTCCTGTTTCTGTAGCGTGAGGCAGCTTGATGTACAAGTACACCCCCTGGACATGACGCTAGTATGTCGCAGGGACTTACCCCCAATTCAACCCTTGTTGCTGAGTGTCAAGCAGGGAGGCACTGGGTCCCATTTTTAGATTCTTTGGTATGACCCGGCCGGGGATTGAACCCCGACCTCCCAGTCTCAGGGCGGACACTCTAACCACAAGGCCACTGAGCTGGCCTTGTGAGTCATGCATGATTAATTTCAAACCACAAAACACATTTTTGACCACACATCTTTCCGCCAATACCTATAGTTATGGGCACGCAACCCCAGCTGCAAATATAATTTAAAAGAAACCTGTAAAGGAATCTTGCAACATTACTGCTAAGACTATACGCAACGACCAATAACATAGCTTATATAGCGCTTGATAAATGCCACAAAAATCACATTTAGAAAAAACCCTGAGCACCTTAAAATCAATTACATGGAGACAATGTAGAACCCATTTACCTCATTTATTCATGTGTGGACGTATGCTTGGCCAACTTAAGGACAAAGTCGACATATAAAACCAACCCACTTTAGTACGTCAGGCTAACACATAACCCTTCTCATTTTAGAATTAATTTCACCACAAATAAAATTAGTTCAGATCGGTACGTAAGGTTATCAAATAACCTGTCTCACGTTAGAATTCATTTTACAGCGAACGAAACTTGTTCAGATCGGTCCGTAAGGTTATCAAATAAATAACCTGTCTCACGTTAGAACTACTGTTTCAAAATACTAACAGGCCAGCATTCCACACAATGAATAAACTACAGAAACTCTGAAACACTACTTTATAGCCCAATCCTTTCGGAGCGCAAAAGAAAGGATGTTTTAACGAGTTGGTTGAACACAACCACTGAAAAAGGGAGAAAAAAAAAAAACAATAAACAAATGCAATCTCTCCCCTGTCAAGTGCGTCGCCCCTCCAACGGCACAGTTGACAGGAGCTAACCAGAAAAAAGGGTATAGGCCTATCGAAATGAAAAATATGGATCCAATTTCATGAGACCTTACAAAACATTACTAACGAAAAAATAAGCAAATGTGCATCAGTGTAGCCTCCCATGCAGCCGTACAAGGCACGTCGCTAGCAAACGAGCCGTGTCAAAACAAAAGGAGCAGCTACACCGCCGAATCCTGCTTTAAGCAGGCTCCCAGAGCTCTGATTATTTTTACGTACAAGCGCAGGGCAAGAAGCAATCAAATGCCCTTTTTCGTGGCAATAATAACATTCCCGTGCCCCCCCAGATCCCTTGTCATTACCAGAATGTGAAACACTTTTTGCCAACACTTGCTTGTCACACTGCTTAGCCTTAGCCGCTCTCCCTGCACCAGGGCCAGGGCCACCAGGACGCTTCTGCAATCGAATTCACTTTACGTTCGTTTAGATAAATCACAATGCTCTCTGGCACATCCGTATTTCATGCTTTTTGCACAGTGCATATTGGGAAGAACTCCGGCTCGGTCCTTTATAGGTCTTACCAATTATCCTACTAACGGAGGCTTTCTGCCATTTAGTGTATGTAGCACAGTGGTTCTTAACACTCGCTTGACTGCAGTAAGGCCAGGTACCACAAGCTGACTTCAGGTCATGACTGTAGTAAGGCCAGGTACCACAAGCTGACTTCAGGTCATGACTGTAGTAAGGCCAGGTACCACAAGCTGACTTCAGGTCATGACTGAAGTAAGGCCAGGTACCACAAGCTGACTTCAGGTCATGACTGAAGTAAGGCCAGGTACCACAAGCTGACTTCAGGTCATGACTGAAGTAAGGCCAGGTACCACAAGCTGACTTCAGGTCATGACTGTAGTAAGGCCAGGTACCACAAGCTGACTTAAGGTCATGACTGTAGTAAGGCCAGGTACCACAAGCTGACTTCAGGTCATGACTGTAGTTAGGCCAGGTACCACAAGCTGACTTCAGGTCATGACTGCAGTAAGGCCAGGTACCACAAGCTGACTTCAGGTCATGACTGTAGTCAGGTCATGACTGTAGTAAGGCCAGGTACCACAAGCTGACTTCAGGTCATGACTGTAGTATGGCCAGGTACCACAAGCTGACTTCAGGTCATGACTGTAGTAAGGCCAGGTACCACACACGCTGACTTCAGGTCATGACTGTAGTAAGGCCAGGTACCACACAAGCTGACTTCAGGTCATGACTGTAGTAAGGCCAGGTACCACAAGCTGACTTCAGGTCATGACTGTAGTATGGCCAGGTAGCACACAAGCTGACTTCAGGTCATGACTGTAGTAAGGCCAGGTAGCACACACGCTGACTTCAGGTCATGACTGTAGTAAGGCCAGGTACAGTACCACACAAGCTGACTTCAGGTCATGACTGTAGTAAGGCCAGGTACAGTACCACACAAGCTGACTTCAGGTCATGACTGTAGTAAGGCCAGGTATCACACAAGCTGACTTCAGGTCATGACTGTAGTAAGGCCAGGTACCACACAAGCTTACTTCAGGTCATGACTGTAGTAAGGCCAGGTATCACACAAGCTGACTTCAGGTCATGACTGTAGTAAGGCCAGGTACCACACAAGCTGACTTCAGGTCATGACTGTAGTAAGGCCAGGTACCACACAAGCTGACTTCAGGTCATGACTGCAGTAAGTGTTTTGATAGGCTAAACGTTACCCGTGCGTTTACCTTTCCTTGTATGAGGGGACTTCAGGTCATGACTGAAGTAAGGCCAGGTACCACAAGCTGACTTCAGGTCATGACTGTAGTAAGGCCAGGTACCACAAGCTGACTTAAGGTCATGACTGTAGTAAGGCCAGGTACCACAAGCTGACTTCAGGTCATGACTGTAGTTAGGCCAGGTACCACAAGCTGACTTCAGGTCATGACTGCAGTAAGGCCAGGTACCACAAGCTGACTTCAGGTCATGACTGTAGTCAGGTCATGACTGTAGTAAGGCCAGGTACCACAAGCTGACTTCAGGTCATGACTGTAGTATGGCCAGGTACCACAAGCTGACTTCAGGTCATGACTGTAGTAAGGCCAGGTACCACACACGCTGACTTCAGGTCATGACTGTAGTAAGGCCAGGTACCACACAAGCTGACTTCAGGTCATGACTGTAGTAAGGCCAGGTACCACAAGCTGACTTCAGGTCATGACTGTAGTATGGCCAGGTAGCACACAAGCTGACTTCAGGTCATGACTGTAGTAAGGCCAGGTAGCACACACGCTGACTTCAGGTCATGACTGTAGTAAGGCCAGGTACCACACAAGCTGACTTCAGGTCATGACTGTAGTAAGGCCAGGTACAGTACCACACAAGCTGACTTCAGGTCATGACTGTAGTATGGCCAGGTATCACACAAGCTGACTTCAGGTCATGACTGTAGTAAGGCCAGGTACCACACAAGCTTACTTCAGGTCATGACTGTAGTAAGGCCAGGTATCACACAAGCTGACTTCAGGTCATGACTGTAGTAAGGCCAGGTACCACACAAGCTGACTTCAGGTCATGACTGTAGTAAGGCCAGGTACCACACAAGCTGACTTCAGGTCATGACTGCAGTAAGTGTTTTGATAGGCTAAACGTTACCCGTGCGTTTACCTTTCCTTGTATGAGGGGCTCACGTTAAGCCCCTCCGACATGCGTGTGGCTTTTGACCTTATACGTCATATGGCAGTGACCTGTGAAGGACGTTTAAAGGCGTAGTGGAATGAAAAATACGTCCATACGACCATATCTGTGGTCATCATATGGGCATACCTAACAATGGATGCCAAAAAAGGGCAAATTCTCATTTTTGTGTGTTTTTATATCAAAAGTCCATACAAATATGTTTTAATTACACTACGTGCTGCGTGATGATGTGTAGAGATACACATCAATAAAAGCCAATAAAAATGAAGCTCACCAGTTTGACTCTGTTTTTAGAAGACATCCAGACAGTGTATTACTTGTTTTAAACTTAATCATCACAATAAAATATGTATATAGGTTGTGTATAGGTTAGAAATAGTCCGCTGACTTGTCCCCATGTCTCTCTGACACTTTGTTTACAAACAAAATTCACGTGCAGGAAGTCACAGACTTTGAGGCCCCATAGCCTGCAGGGATGCGACGCTCTGATTGGTTCAGAAACTTCAGAGCTTCAAACGCCCCTTTCCCCCTGTGCCCCCCCCCCCCCCCCCCAAGAGTGTAATGGTTAACCGTGGGAAGTCTAGGGTACGGGGGTGTGTGTGTGTGTGTGTGTGTGTGTGTGTGTGTGTGTGTGTGTGTGTGTGTGTGTGTGTGTGTGTGTGTGTGTGTGTGTGTGTGTGTGTGTGTGTGTGTGTGTGTGTGTGTGTGTGTGATGGATCGGGTGTGTGTGTTGTCATAGCGGTGGTGCTGGAGGGGAAAGCCCTGAACAAGCAGCCCGCCTGCAGCATGGCTAGGCTGGGAGAGGAGCTGGGACAACTCTCCCACATCACCATGTCCCTCTAGAACAACTCTCCCACATCACCATGTCCCTCTGGGGCAACTCTCCCACATCACCATGTCCCTCTAGGACAACTCTCCCACATCACCATGTCCCTCTGGGGCAACTCTCCCACATCACCATGTCCCTCTGGGACAACTCTCCCACATCACCATGTCCCTCTGGGGCAACTCTCCCACATCACCATGTCCCTCTGGGACAACTCTCCCACATCACCATGTCCCTCTGGGGCAACTCTCCCACATCACCATGTCCCTCTGGGACAACTCTCCCACATCACCATGTCCCTCTGGGACAACTCTCCCACATCACCATGTCCCTCTGGGACAACTCTCCCACATCACCATGTCCCTCTAGGACAACTCTCCCACATCACCATGTCCCTCTGGGACAACTCTCCCACGTCACCATGTCCCTCTGGGACAACTCTCCCACATCACCATGTCCCTCTGGGACAACTCTCCCACGTCACCATGTCCCTCTGGGACAACTCTCCCACATCACCATGTCCCTCTGGGGCAACTCTCCCACATCACCATGTCCCTCTGGGACAACTCTCCCACATCACCATGTCCCTCTGGGACAACTCTCCCACATCACCATGTCCCTCTGGGACAACTCTCCCACATCACCATGTCCCTCTAGGACAACTCTCCCACATCACCATGTCCCTCTGGGACAACTCTCCCACGTCACCATGTCCCTCTGGGACAACTCTCCCACATCACCATGTCCCTCTGGGACAACTCTCCCACGTCACCATGTCCCTCTGGGACAACTCTCCCACATCACCATGTCCCTCTGGGACAACTCTCCCACATCACCATGTCCCTCTGGGACAACTCTCCCACATCACCATGTCCCTCTGAGACAACTCTCCCACATCACCATGTCCCTCTGGGACAACTCTCCCACATCACCATGTCCCTCTGGGACAACTCTCCCACATCACCATGTCCCTCTGAGACAACTCTCCCACATCACCATGACCCTCTGGGACAACTCTCCCACATCACCATGTCCCTCTGAGACAACTCTCCCACATCACCATGTCCCTCTGGGACAACTCTCCCACATCACCATTTAGTTCCACTCTGGGACAGACAACACAGCTCCATGTCCCTTCCATTTAGTTACACTCTGAGACAACACAGCTCCATGTCCCTTCCATTTAGTTACACTCTGAGACAGACAACACAGCTCCATGTCCCTTCCATTTAGTTACACTCTGAGACAACACAGCTCTATGTCCCTTCCATTTAGTTACACTCTGAGACAGACAACACAGCTCCATGTCCCTTCCATTTAGTTACACTCTGAGACAGACAACACAGCTCCATGTCCCTTCCATTTAGTTACACTCTGAGACAACACAGCTCCATGTCCCTTCCATTTAGTTCCACTGTGGGACAGACAACACATCACCATGTCCCTTCCATTTAGTTACACTCTGAGACAGACAACACATCACCATGTCCCTTCCATTTAGTTACACTCTGAGACAGACAACACATCACCATGTCCCTTCCATTTAGTTACACTCTGAGACAGACAACACAGCTCCATGTCCCTTCCATTTAGTTACACTCTGAGACAGACAACACATCACCATGTCCCTTCCATTTAGTTACACTCTGAGACAGACAACACAGCTCCATGTCCCTTCCATTTAGTTACACTCTGAGACAGACAACACATCACCATGTCCCTTCCATTTAGTTACACTCTGAGACAGACAACACAGCTCCATGTCCCTTCCATTTAGTTACACTCTGAGACAGACAACACAGCTCCATGTCCCTTCCATTTAGTTACACTCTGAGACAGACAACACAGCTCCATGTCCCTTCCATTTAGTTACACTCTGAGACAGACAACACAGCTCCATGTCCCTTCCATTTAGTTACACTCTGAGACAACACAGCTCCATGTCCCTTCCATTTAGTTACACTCTGAGACAGACAACACAGCTCCATGTCCCTTCCATTTAGTTACACTCTGAGACAGACAACACAGCTCCATGTCCCTTCCATTTAGTTACACTCTGAGACAGACAACACAGCTCCATGTCCCTTCCATTTAGTTACACTCTGAGACAGACAACACAGCTCCATGTCCCTTCCATTTAGTTACACTCTGAGACAGACAACACAGCTCCATGTCCCTTCCATTTAGTTACACTCTGAGACAGACAACACAGCTCCATGTCCCTTCCATTTAGTTACACTCTGAGACAGACAACACAGCTCCATGTCCCTTCCATTTAGTTACACTCTGAGACAACACAGCTCCATGTCCCTTCCATTTAGTTCCACTGTGGGACAGACAACACATCACCATGTCCCTTCCATTTAGTTCCACTCTGGGACAGACAACACATCACCATGTCCCTTCCATTTAGTTCCACTCTGGGACAGACAACACAACACTATGTCCCTTACATTTAGTTCCACTCTGGGACAGACAACACATCACCATGTCCCTTCCATTTAGTTCCACTCTGGGACAGACAACACATCACCATGTCCCTTCCATTTAGTTACACTCTGAGACAGACAACACATCACCATGTCCCTTCCATTTAGTTCCACTCTGGGACAGACAACACAGCTCCATGTCCCTTCCATTTAGTTACACTCTGAGACAGACAACACATCACCATGTCCCTTCCATTTAGTTCCACTCTGGGACAGACAACACATCACCATGTCCCTTCCATTTAGTTACACTCTGAGACAGACAACACATCACCATGTCCCTTCCATTTAGTTCCACTCTGGGACAGACAACACATCACCATGTCCCTTCCATTTAGTTCCACTCTGAGACAACTATCCATGTCCCTTCCATTTAGTTCCACTCTGAGACAACTATCCATGTCCCTTCCATTTAGTTCCACTCTGAGACAACTATCCATGTCCCTTCCATTTAGTTCCACTCTGAGACAACTATCCATGTCCCTTCCATTTAGTTCCACTCTGAGACAACTATCCATGTCCCTTCCATTTAGTTCCACTCTGAGACAACTATCCATGTCCCTTCCATTTAGTTCCACGCTGCACATGCCTTTGTCCGCTGTGGTCTGTGTGCCACACAGACACACTCACACTCACAAAAATGGACAAATGGAAACACAAGATCACTTCCGTTCTCAAACGCAAGACGTGAAAATAGTGACGGCTCCGCTATAGAAGACGGTTAAAACGACGGAGGCGTGCTGCCTAAAGCGGACTTGAGTCACGAGAGGCACCGCCCAGTGAGCTGCCAGGCGACCGAGCATTGCCAAGTCCACTTCAGTGACTCATCGCCGTTATATGTCCCGATACGGACAGAATCCTAACTCACGTCCCCCCTACTCGAGAAGAACATCCCTGCTTCCTGCGAACGAACCCCTCTGTGCAAAGTAGTGTTAAGCACCTAATCTCTCAAGACAGATTCTGCTAACAGCAGAGAGAGCAGCTCGACAGCTCAGCTGTTTTTTCGTGAAAATGACTGAAAGTGGTTATTAAACCCAATATTAAACTGCCCTAAATGCATCTTTAAAGCCGGGTTTGGCTGAGCAGAGCTCTCAGTATTTCATAATGTCATTCCCCTCCAGTTGGCTGCATCAGTGTTCTGTCCCGAGCCAGGGGGCGAGGGGGGCTGTCTGCCTCCAGCTATAGATATCACTCATAATCTGCTTCACCCAGGGTGAGCCTGAGGGCTGGCACTCCTGTAGTCTTGTTGTCTCCACCAGGCCGAAGGCATGGGGAGAGAGTATTGCTTCACCCAGGGTGAGCCTGAGGGCTGGCACTCCTGTAGTCAGGTTGTCTCCACCAGGCCGAAGGCATGGGGAGAGAGTATTGCTTCACCCAGGGTGAGCCTGAGGGCTGGCACTTCTGTAGTCAGGTTGTCTCCACCAGGCCGAAGGCATGGGGAGAGAGTATTGCTTCACCCAGGGTGAGCCTGAGGGCTGGCACTCCTGTAGTCAGGTTGTCTCCACCAAGCCGATGGCATGGGGAGAGAGTATTGCTTCACCCAGGGTGAGCCACTTAAACATTTCCAAATCAGCCTCACCCAATTTCAGTTTTTGAGGGGTGCTAGCCCCTCCTATACACAGGTTTAATGTTTGTTTGGTTTAATGTATTGACAATGAAGGGAACATTTACGTCATATTGTCTCTTTATTGTTAATGGCGTTTAATGTTTGTGTTGCCACCGTTTGTTTTACATCACCATTACATCACCTAATCAACACGAGTTAGACTTTAATATATTAGCACCCCTCACTTCACACCGGTGTGATTTTACCTATAACTGCACCGATCTGTGTACAACGTTGTATGCACACTCCCTATAGAGGCCTAGGCCAACCTTTGCCCTACATTCTTCGCATCTGCCTGTTATAGCGCCACCATGAGGCTGATTTACTCGCACATATTTTATCCATACATCACGCAAATCGGTATACACACTGTCTCTATAGTCACGTGTTCAACACAGATCTGTTTGATTTTTCATATATTGCTCCTACACATCCAGAATAATTCTCCAGGCAAACTCACACATACACACAAACTCATGGACTAAAAGACACATACACTTTTCTCCTTCCATGTCATTCCTCTCCCTGAAGGGATGACTTGGAAGCAGTGTCTTTGTTCTATGCCCCCCCCCCCCCTCTCCCAGCACCCCCCCCCCCCTCCCCCAGCACCCCCCCCTTCCCTATACCCCCCACCTCTTCTATTTTGTTTCTGAGATGCAAGGAGGGTGCACACAGTTCACAATTTACTGTGCTTGTATACTGTACCTGTTGCAATGACAATACAGATCTATCTATCTATCTATCTATCTATCTATCTATCTATCTATCTATCTATCTATCTATCTATCTATCTATCTATCTATCTATCTATCTATCTACATTGTGTCCATTATCCTACCTGGTGGAGAGACCTTTCTAGTTGTTAATAATTTCCATTGGTTCAACATTCACAAAGTCCACATGAAAAATACTCAACGACTTCAACTTTCTATGTTTAAAAAAATAGCGGAACGACATGCGCTGTTGCAGTGTTGCACGTGCCAGGGCGACCCCCTTACCAGATTTATGCTGTAAGAATGTTCCAAAAATATCTTCCAAAATATTCTACAAGCTCAGAATGTGTCGCATCGCGACACAGTACAATGCTATTGGTATAAAAATGTACTTAAAGTACCAAAAGTAGAAATTACTCCATATGCAGGATGGTCCCATTTCACATTCTCAAATGTATGCAAATCCCTTGAAAATAGCAGAACTACAAGCTCACAATGCGTCACTTTGCGACACATTGTGAGCTCGTAGATCTGCTATTTTCAAATGGTCGAAATGTATATATAGGGCTGAAGTGGTTAATGTATGTGTCAAAATCTACAAAGTAACTAGTAACTAGTAACTGAAGTTGTCAAATAAATGTATTGGAGTACGAGTGCAATATTTAGATCCGAGATGTAGTGGAGTAGAAGTAAAACTATTGGAAACACTCAAGTAATAGTACAAATACCTCAAAATGGTACGTAACTATACAGTATTAGTTACTTTCCACCAATGCAAACGTGCTACTACACATGCAAAAAAGGTGGACCAAACCAATACATACATCCAGCCAGGGCACGGCACACACCACCAGCTAAAAGTCAACCAAACAAATTAGAATCCCCCCCCCTTTTCAATCAAGTCTCTTGGTATGGTCCTTGGCATGGTCATCTGGCTCCGCCCCCATTGTGTCATCTGGCTCCACCCCCATGGTGTCATATGGCTCCGCCCCCATGCAGCCACATGCCAGGAAGCAGCCATGAGGTAACTCAAAGAGTACATGCACTAATAACAACACTTAAACAAACAACTTTAGGAATAATTATCAAACAATGTGTTTATGTTCTAATAACGGTGTTTACATGGGGTTTGCAGCAGTGTTGTTTTTGGCAGCAAATTTAGGTTTTATAGTTTTAGTCATAGTCTTGACTTAGTCCTGACTAGTTTTCATGTAGTCTTAGTCACATTTTAGTCACCTGGAATGTTTTAGTGTTGGTCTAGTTTTAGTCGACTAAATATAAGATTTTAGTTGACTAAATCTAGTTGATTTAGTCGAACAAAATGTGTTTAGGCGGGCTTTGATGCCGTCGTAATAACTGTTTTTTCACTTGCTAAAAATAGCCGATCTACAAGCCCACAACGCGTCACAGCGTCCCTCGTTGTGAGCTTGTATCGATCTTCTAATGTTCATGATGAAATAGCACCATTATTTTCTACTCAGTCTGTGTCTCATATAGGAGGGCTGTGGGCAGTTCAGAGACCCGTCCACCAGTGGCATCATCGATGGGGAATCCAAGCTAATAGAAACTGCAGGCTTTTCTATTTCTGAAATGTTGCAATGCGATAATTGAAGCCATCGTTCTCACAATAATACAAATAGTATGATTACCAGATCAACATCACGCAACGACCGTTGAGCTGATTCTACTCTATGGCTCCGAGACATGGACACTTTCAAAGAAACTAGAGAAACGGTTGGATGGCACTTACACCCGCCTTCTGATGATAGTGCAAAATCTGTCTTGGAAGAGCCACCCATCGACTAATCTAATATACGGCAACCTTCCCCGTGTTTCTTCACTAGTCCGATCCAGAAGAACACAGTTTGCCGGCCACTGCTACAGAGCTGACAATGAGGTTATATCTTCCCTTCTTCTCTGGAGTCCTGCCTCAAAGCAGACCAGAGGTAGAAAACTGTCGTTCCCTGATGTCATCGCTAGGGACACAGGCATCAGTGAGAAGGAACTGGGGATGGCAATGAAGGACCGGGAAGTCTGGCGTAATATTGTGAAATCCACGATCTCGACCGCGGTTGAAAAATGATGATGATGATGTGCGTACTGAGTGAGAAGTTGTAAAAGAAAGGCTTGATAGCAGGGTGGGGTGCCGTGCAGTAGCCATGTTGGATTCTGCTTTGATAACCCCTCTTGTCGTGGAAAATAGATCTAGAGCAGGTTCTCAACCAGTGGTCCTTGAGGGGGTTCCAGGTGGTCCCCATCAGCTAAATCTTTGAGAGCGTAACCCACACGGTAGGTATACGGGTCCATTTGGTTTCATTTTACGCTCTTGGGAGTTACATTAGTGTTAAACATCTTTATTACTTATAATTTAGCGAAGTCTACACAATTAGAGAATGTAAAATAAATGTTATTTTGAGCGTTTATTGCCTGTTATCTCTCCTATAACGGTACCAACATCAATACAAGCATGGAATTGTGGACAAAACCGCATGCAATGATAACACTATATTGTTTCGTTTTGGGTCTTGCGAAGCTGAGTCTCATCAATTGGTGGTCCACTCCGTACGTGCCGGCTCAAATGCCAAATAAATAATGGGCCTGGAAATGAAAAGGGTTGAAAACCACAGATTGGGAGCCCAGCTGCTGCTGGCGAGTGGAGGGGGTCTGGAGGGGGTCGGCCACAGACACGGACAGCTGGCGAGTGGAGGGGGTCGGCCACAGACACGTGGAGGGGGTCGGCCACAGACACGTGGAGGGGGTCGGCCACAGACACGTGGAGGGGGTCGGCCACAGACACGTGGAGGGGGTCGGCCACAGACAGAGTGGAGGGGGTCGGCCACAGGAGGGGGTCGGCCACAGACACGTGGAGGGGGTCGGCCACAGACAGAGTGGAGGGGGTCGGCCACAGGAGGGGGTCGGCCACAGACACGTGGAGGGGGTCGGCCACAGACAGAGTGGAGGGGGTCGGCCACAGACAGAGTGGAGGGGGTCGGCCACAGACAGAGTGGAGGGGGTCGGCCACAGACAGAGTGGAGGGGGTCGGCCACAGACAGAGTGGAGGGGGTCGGCCACAGACAGAGTGGAGGGGGTCGGCCACAGACACGGCTAGTAGTGTGAGTGCCAACGATCAGTGTATTAGTGGAAGCAGCGACGTGCAGAGAGTGTTAGAGGGGCAGTGGCTGAAATCCCGTAAGAGGGCACTTTTGGACAAAAATAGCTGATCTACAAGCTCACAACGCGTCGCAGCGCAACGCGTTGTGAGCTTGTAGATCAGCTATTTTCGGGGCGCAACCCAGCACTCTTTAGCTAGTGGAGATGCGACGTATACGACATGGATTTCTAAACAAATTTGTTCAACGCAAAATGCTATACGTTCCAAGTTCAGGAGACTTCGGGGGGGGGGGCATTCTCCTGAATGCTGCCTTCCGGCATGGCATGGAAAGGAGTGGCATTTGCATTTCTTTCACCATCAGTAAATGCTGCATTCATGGTCGGGAAAGGGCAGTTGTTTTACAGACGGGTAAAAGGGCAGAGGCTGAAGCCCCCTTTGATGTCTATGTGTGCACGCCCCTGAGTGGAAGTCTGCACTGGGCCAAGTCGGTTCAAGTGGTGAACTTAACGTAAGTCTTGCCACTGACCCAGGGGATGGTAAACTTAGCGTGTGTGTTGCCACTGACCCAGGGGTTGGTAAACTTAGCGTGTGTGTTGCCACTGACCCAGGGGTTGGTAAACTTAGCGTGTGTGTTGCCACTGACCCAGGGGATGGTAAACTTAGCGTGTGTGTTGCCACTGACCCAGGGGATGGTAAACTTAGCGTGTGTGTTGCCACTGACCCAGGGGATGGTAAACTTAGCGTGTGTGTTGCCACTGACCCAGGGGATGGTAAACTTAGCGTGTGTGTTGCCACTGACCCAGGGGTTGGTAAACTTAGCGTGTGTGTTGCCACTGACCCAGGGGTTGGTAAACTTAGCGTGTGTGTTGCCACTGACCCAGGGGATGGTAAACTTAGTGTGTGTGTTGCCACTGACCCAGGGGTTGGTAAACTTAGCGTGTGTGTTGCCACTGACCCAGGGGATGGTAAACTTAGCGTGTGTGTTGCCACTGACCCAGGGGTTGGTAAACTTAGCGTGTGTGTTGTCACTGACCCAGGGGTTGGTAAACTTAGTGTGTGTGTTGTCACTGACCCAGGGGTTGGTAAACTTAGTGTTTGTGTTGCCACTGACCCAGGCGATGGTAAACTTAGCGTGTGTGTTGCCACTGACCCAGGGGATGGTAAACTTAGTGTGTGTGTGTTGCCACTGACCCAGGGGATGTGCACGGTGCAGTTGTCCAGACATTGTTATTTTAACAATTAAACCATGTAACGTTTGTTTGTGTGTGCTGAAACTGAGCAGCTTTTATACCCTGGATAAATAAAGAACAGAAAAACGTGAGTGTCACGTTTGCACCCGTTTGACAGCAATTTTTTATTTAGTTTTAGTCATAGTTTGTTTTAATACATTTTAATTTAGTGTTAGTCATTTTCTAGTCATCTGAATTTTTTTTTAGTCATAGCTTAGTTTTTAATTTTAGTTTTCGCCAGTGACAAAATCACACACGTGTGAACTGAGTGGTGCAACTCCCCTCTCCCCCTGCCTCTCTCTCTCTCTCTCTCTCACTCTCTCTCTCTCTCTGTAATTAGCAGGCAACAGTGCAACACTATCTCTCTCTCTCTGTTTCTGGCACAACAGCACCACGTTTGCCCCTACTGGTACTCTAAATATCGGGACATAGTCCCATAGGGACATTGCTGTTCCTTGGAGTGGTTGCACCACTCAAAAAGGTAGTCAACGAACATTTTCCGTCATAGATTTCGCATTGGGGCCTGGGCCGTGGCTCAGCGGTCCAGGCACCTTGGCTGGTAATCCAGTCTGGCAGTTTGCCGCGGGTTCGACTCCCGATCCCGACGGCCTTTACTGCATGTCACTCCCCCATCTCTCTCTCTTTTCTATTTATTTTCTATTTCCTGTCAGCCTATTGTCTGTCCCTATATATAAAATAAAGGCGAAAGCCGCAAAAAAATAGATTTGGCATTCGGTCAACGAAATCAACACTGGCGCCCATCCTGCAGCTCTGTCATTTCCCGTCCCCAAGTCATCATCACTACATCACTAACTTTTTTGTGAGAAATGAATGTGTTGGAAAAAATAAACTCATCTCTAGGTGCGGTTCCATTAAGCCTTTGCGAAAAAAGGAAGCGTATGTTCATTAAGTCGAAAAAAGAAAAGCGAATTGTCTGTGTTTCCATTAAACTGATAAAATGCACATATGACATAAGTTCATGAAATATGCAGTAGGTTGCACTATTTTGCCAGTAAAGTGAGGCTCATGTAAAGTAGTCCTAATCGATGTTCACACCATTGATTTGATGCGCTGTGTGTGTGCTCTCAGTTTAACGGACGGGACCCCATATACTGCGCTGTAATCTGATCCCTGGTCAGCGGCTGACCGACCGTCTGCTGCTTTCACAGTATTGACGACACATACAGTCAAAGAACGTACAAAGAACGATTTGTTGTGTAATGCTTGTCTTAATATATTCGGGGCACATGTAGCCTATATGTCACGGGACTCGATTGGAGCATACTGGTCGTTTATACTGTAAATTGATTGATTGCAGCTGCAAACAGTCGTGAATAACTTGTTTCATCGGCTATATAGCCTATAGCCTACACGTTTAGGTTGCTTATCTTATGCAATGAATATAAATATATAAGAATAGATGAAGCATATGCATGGATCGAAATTGAATAGCCTGCAGGAACCCAGGCAGCTAGGTTATATAAAAGTTTAGTCTACTACACTACTCGTAGTCCGTTGTGTGTGTGTGTGTGTGTGTGTGTGTGTGTGTGTGTGTGTGTGTGTGTGTGTGTGTGTGTGTGTGTGTGTGTGTGTGTGTGTGTGTGTGTGTGTGTGTGTGTGTGTACGTGTGTGTGTGTGTGTGTGTGTGTCTTGCATCCATACAGTAGCGATCCAGATATCAAAATGATCGGAGCGCCCCGATCAACTCGGGAGGATTCAGACTTCATATGGGATCTTTGAACACACTACACAATTATGAATCGGACGGGTCGGGTAGTAGTATATGTATCCACAACATCACTCCCTCACCCTCTCTAGCCACCTCCCATGCACCGTTCACTCCACTGCCTCCCCATCGTTGTTTTATTTTATTTTCCAACTGTTCAAAAGCGATATAATGCGAGTTCAATGCTTTCTAATTAAAAACCTTTTCCGCAAGTGTTTCCATACACTATTTGCACATTTCCCTTTTTTCGAAAAAGCCTAAATCCGCAACCTCCAAGCGAAAAAGTGTTTTTGCAAAAAATGGAGACTTATTCGCATTTTGATGTGTTTCCATCCAGGAGATTTTGCGCAAGAGCCTTAATGCGCAAAAAACAGTTTTATGGAAACACACCTACTGACAGGTGAAAAGGAAGAGAACATAAATATCTGCGAGGTCGTGACACCTCGAAACACCTCGTCATTCCCTGAAGGGTGAAAAGAACACACACTTCTCCTCTCTCGCACGCACGCACGCACGCACGCACGCAGGACAGAAGAACACAATCTTCTCTCTCTCTCACACGCACGCACGCACACACGCACACAGGACAGAAGAACACACTCTTCTCCTTTCTCTCGCACGCACACACACACGCACGCACACAGGAAAGAAGAACACAATCTTCTCTCTCGCTCGCACGCACGCACGCACACACACGCACACACACAGACTCCTGGACGGGCTCAGACAGCCCATTACCGTGTGGGTCTTGGACTTCACTCCTCAAGCCAGGCTATTGCATTTGATGTGTGTTCCTATAGTCCTGCTGGGCCGTGACACCATCTCTGACTGACTTTTACCCTTTTCTCTCTCTCTCTCTCTCTCTCTCTCTCTCTCTCTCTCTCTCTCTCTCTCTCTCTCTCTCTCTCTCTCTCTCTCTCTCCCTCCCCTTCCAGGCACAGAAGTCGTGGATAGAGAGAGCGTTCAGCAAGAGAGAATGTGTCCACATCATAGTGAGCACCAAAGACCCCCACAGGTGAGGAAATATGTGTTTTGTATGTCAGTGAAGAACCCCCCCCCCCCCCCCACATCATAGTGAGCATCAAAGACCCCCACAGGTGAGGAAATATGTGTTTTGTATGTCAGTGAAGAACCCCCCCCCCCACATCATAGTGAGCATCAAAGACCCCCACAGGTGAGGAAATATGTGTTTTGTATGTCAGTGAAGAACCCCCCCCCCCCCATATGTGACTGTGTAGCACGCACCCACTCACACCACCACAACTGTCCGCGTCCGCCCCACTATACTCACAGAGTGACGTCAGTTCAGCGACACCCCCAACCCCCCCCACGACGCTCGTTACGTTACGTTTTAAGAATTAACTGAAATTAAAGATGGCGGCGCGGACCTGGCAGAGAGAAGCCGGACTGGAGTGGAGAGAAGTGATCACGTTCACGCGTTACAGTACAGTCCGCGCGGTACGTTCTTTTTATGATTGAAGACCAAGATGTAATCGGATCCTGGTGGAGAAGAGAAAACCTAAGAAGTGCATCCAAACAATAAGATCAAGGTCAAACCGTTAACGACTGTAGGTCAGAAGGCTCTGGGGCGAATGCTCTGCAGGAGAGGGCAAGCTTCCGCGTTGGTGCTTCACCAGAAGCTTCCGCGTGCGTGTCAGACCCGAGCGGATGTTCGGGTCTGACACGTCCCGGTGAAATACACGCTGTGATTGGCCAGTAGTCACTTGAGTGGCAGCGTGGCGTATAGCGTGCCTTCATCCACACTTCCGGCACACTTCCGTCCCAGAGGGTAAATTGTTCTGCCCTCCCGTCGACACACCCACAAAATTGTGGGATAAAAAAACATTTTATCCCACAATTGAACATTGAACCCACTATACTGAGGTATAGTGGGTTCAATGCTATCCCACTACCCTGACCCACATAATAGGCGACGTGCATTGTGTTGACCATGTTTTGCCGTAGTTCTTCCATTCGAAGGACACCCCTCGTTGCTGGAGAATTAACACTAGCGTGTCTGAACTAAACTCACTACTACTCTGACGGCTAACGGTCATGATGGCCGTGTTTTTTGTGCAATTCCATTGGCCACTCTCTCCCTGCATCTATTCTAATGCTCTTCACACCTCTCCCCCCGCCGTGGGGGGGTTGACGACTTGCCATTGTCTTCTAAATGTCACATTCCAACTAGCGTTTCAACTCGACAGGACAACTCGACTTATTTTTTCTTTTTCATTCCAGTTTACCAAACTATAATTATAGTGATGGTGTGAGCGCTATATTGAATACCCTTGCACAGCGCGAGGTAATTAACGCCAACTGCCTGCAAATTATTTGGTCTTTGATTGTGTGATTAACGGATTATATATAAAAATCCCTTTAGACCAAATAACAAATACAATACTGGGAGTTGGGGGTGCGTCAGCTCGGTCAGGAGGTAACAGGGGGTCCAACACAGTTTGGGAACGGATAAAACACTGTCCGACTTTGTATTGAGACAATAAAATACCACAGCCAGAGCCAGGCGCATTGCCCAGTCAGACGAAATACGACATTAGAGTTATATATTGTCATTTTTATATAGCGGGGGAGACATTATAGGCTACACGTGTATGGGTAAGGGGCAAGGGCGCATCGATGTAATTAATATATATTTGATTGATTGTGCCAGCGCCAGATGTCTGCAATCTCAGCAGCAGCTGAGGTTTATAGCATCGGTGTTTCACTCCCCCTTCACTCAGATGTTGAGCACTTTCACACAGCCCGCATGGCATCGAGATTGGAGCGCTAAATGTCTGCGGGGACTTTGGAGAGAGATAGGGAGGGGGAGACGCGCAGCGCTCTGATCACGTTCAAGACTCTCCAACTTATCTAACTTGGATATCATTTTATGCTGACATAGCACTATATATTATTATATGCATAGTTTCATTATATAGATATTCCACTGTTAGGTTCTTAGCTTACGTATGATTCATGATGATGATGATGATGTTTTTTGTTCTTGCTTACGGTAAGTCGCTCTGATAATTCTGGGGGTTCTTGACATAAAAAAGGTTGAGCACCAGTGACATAGAAACATGTTATTCACCCTGTTAAGTGTTGACTTGATGCCATATGTAGTCCTGAAGAAAGCAAGGATGTTACAGAGACACTGGAGATGGAGTCACTTGGAGGGGGGAGGGAGGGAAGAGGGGTGAAAATAAATCCTGGGAACTGCACTTGTGTCCTATATGTATACATAGAAATGCTGTTATTGTACTGCTTTTTCCAAATAAAATAAATATTATAAAAAAAAAGAAACATGTTATTCAGAAAACGGTTAGGATTTAGAAGCCTTTTTTTAATCGACCTCAGTCCTCAATGGGTTAAGGTCAACCACGCCAGTGTTGCACTGAGTTTGAGTTTGGTGTGGTTGACCTTTTGCAACGTTTCGGTCGTCAGACCTTCATCAGGCATGCGATGCCTGATGAAGGTCTGACGACCGAAACGTTGCAATAAAATCTAATCTCAAGTGAAGACAGTGTGCGGGATTCTTTTTTCTACTTATCAGTTCCTGTTATCCGACGCACCTGTCCATTGTAGGTGTGCAGAAGGACTTTTCCTTATAGTGTGGTTGACCTTAAAACGGTTTAGTCCCAAGGAGTTGCAACGGGTTTGGTTAGGGCTTCAGACGTCTAAAATACGTCTAAATGGGCGTCTAAAAATGGATTATAATTATAACTGGTGGTCTAAAAAATGAAAGTTTAATTGCTGTCTAGGCTTATATTATTCGTTTCAACGTCTATATAGACGGTAGAGGTCAGAGGTCAGAGGTAGAGCCAGAGACCTGAAAATACCCGGGGTGGCGGGGTCCAGAACCGACCCGCAGCGGGTCCCAATTCCGTTGAGATTCCCGGGTGCGTTCGTAGAAGATGTGACCAAATTTGACTGAGGGACTGCCATTGGATTTTTTTATTTTTTCGTTTTTTCA
The DNA here is from genome assembly GCF_951216825.1 of Electrona antarctica. Classification (NCBI taxonomy): domain Eukaryota; kingdom Metazoa; phylum Chordata; class Actinopteri; order Myctophiformes; family Myctophidae; genus Electrona; species Electrona antarctica. The sequence goes on from NC_136793.1 coordinate 8,353,110, forward strand.
TGTCTCATGAAAGCAGGGAATCATAGCTTCAAATTGACATATTGGTTGTTCAGTTTGACCCACCAGTTTTGGAGATATGGCTTATAGAGTATAATGTCTTGCAGAAAACAGCGAGTTGAGAAAACAGGCTTGAAAGGTTCACTTCTGTGGTCTCTAACATTACACCTAGCATTTATTTCATATTTACATGTCGATTTCAGCTCTGATATTTTTCTCAGACATGCTCTAGTATGTGAAGAGTCTGCCTGTGCTATTAACTCATTTTGGGCTTTGCACGATGGCAGGCTCTCAGTCAAATCTGGTCACAGATAACGCTGAGGATGATGATAAACAACTGGTGCGACATAAATGAATGGTGGACTAGAAGAAAGATTACACACACTATAAAATATAGCCCACTATACACAACTAAGGAAAAACACAGATTTTATTGTATTTCTTTTTACAAACTGTCCACACTCTGCAAGTCCGCTCAGTGGGTTATTTATATTTACCTGCCCCGGGCAGTCGGGCAGGCGTTAGTGTCAACCCGACAACCCCTCTCAGAGAGAGAGAGAGAGAGAGAGAGAGAGAGAGAGAGATAGAGAGAGAGAGAGCTAGACGGTAACTGGTTGAATCCCAAACTAATGAGCACACAGTATGGCTGCACCACGGACTCCTGGAGGGGGGAGGCTGTCAGCAGAGCTGTCCAGGACACCCTGCCCTGCCCGGCATCATATCATGGGTGTTGAAGTGGAGGAGCGTTTGACACAGTGCCAACCTCGTTAGTTCAACTCTGCATACAGCTGCAGTGCTGTGGAGAGTAGAGAGAATTCACATCTGGGATAATAACCACTGATGCTGTCTGACTGTCGCCGGGCAGAATGAACCGCGCCTCTCCCGAAGTCCTCTCTCTCTCTCTGTCTCTGTGTGTGTCTCTCTCTCTCTCTCTCTCTCTCTCTCTCTCTCTCTCTCTATATATATATATATATATATATATATATATATATATATATATATGGGCTGTCAAATGATTTTTAATCGGATAAATCACAGCTTCAAAATTAATTAATCATGATTAATCACCATTTGAACTATGTCCAAAATATGCCATGTTTTCCTGTATATTGTTGTGGAAATGGGAATATAAATGACAGAAAGCACGCACGCACGCACGGCCCCTGTGTCTGTGATGACAGCCTCCGCTGCTCACAGCCAGTTGATAAAAGCGCAGTTAGCGCACATTTGACAACTGGAGCCTGTCAATCAGAATGTGGGACGTCTCAATTTGCGGGACGCATGAAAAGTCATTGAAATGCGAGACAATCCAGCATCGCATGTCCCCGCGCTTCGGACCTTTGGTGTGTCGGATCTGCGTGTGCACCCCGCATTCCGCGGATCTGAAAATGTCACTGCGCTGCTCGGTCTGGACAGAGGCTGCTTGACACGCATTGTATAACGTCAAGGCCACTCTGCCCATGCTTCTCACTGTTGAAAAAAATAGCGCCGTTCGAAACTTGAGAGTAAAATCCTACGGTAAAAAAAAAAAGATTCAGTAGTACACTGTCAGATTGAGATACAGTAGTACAAAAAAAATTACGGCTGTGTGGGGTGAGTTTAGTGAATGATAAGGGGACGTCGCAGGACAACAGCAGTAGCTGTGTGGGGTGAGTTTAGTGAATTATAAAGGGGACGTCGCAGGGCAACAGCAGTAGCTGTGTGGGGTGAGTTTAGTGAATTATAAAGGGGACGTCGCAGGGCAACAGCAGTAGCTGTGTGGGGTGAGTTTAGTGAATTATAAAGGGGACGTCGCAGGACAACAGCAGTAGCTGTGTGGGGTGAGTTTAGTGAATGATAAGGTGACGTCGCAGGACAACAGCAGTAGCTGTGTGGGGTGAGTTTAGTGAATTATAAAGGGGACGTCGCAGGGCAACAGCAGTAGCTGTGTGGGGTGAGTTTAGTGAATGATAAGGTGACGTCGCAGGACAACAGCAGTAGCTGTGTGGGGTGAGTTTAGTGAATTATAAAGGGGACGTCGCAGGGCAACAGCAGTAGCTGTGTGGGGTGAGTTTAGTGAATTATAAAGGGGACGTCGCAGGGCAACAGCAGTAGCTGTGTGGGGTGAGTTTAGTGAATTATAAAGGGGACGTCGCAGGACAACAGCAGTAGCTGTGTGGGGTGAGTTTAGTGAATGATAAGGTGACGTCGCAGGACAACAGCAGTAGCTGTGTGGGGTGAGTTTAGTGAATTATAAAGGGGACGTCGCAGGGCAACAGCAGTAGCTGTGTGGGGTGAGTTTAGTGAATTATAAAGGGGACGTCGCAGGGCAACAGCAGTAGCTGTGTGGGGTGAGTTTAGTGAATTATAAAGGGGACGTCGCAGGACAACAGCAGTAGCTGTGTGGGGTGAGTTTAGTGAATGATAAGGGGACGTCGCAGGACAACAGCAGTAGCTGTGTGGGGTGAGTTTAGTGAATTATAAGGGGACATCGCAGGACAACAGCAGTAGCTGTGTGGGGTGAGTTTAGTGAATGATAAGGGGACGTCGCAGGACAACAGCAGTAGCTGTGTGGGGTGAGTTTAGTGAATGATAAGGGGACGTCGCAGGACAACAGCAGTAGCTGTGTGGGGTGAGTTTAGTGAATGATAAGGGGACGTCGCAGGACAACAGCAGTAGCTGTGTGGGGTGAGTTTAGTGAATGATAAGGGGACGTCGCAGGATAACAGCAGTAGCTGTGTGGGGTGAGTTTAGTGAATGATAAGGGGACGTCACAGGACAACAGCAGTAGCTGTGTGGGGTGAGTTTAGTGAATGATAAGGGGACGTTGTGCAGGACAACAGCAGTAGCTGTGTGGGGTGAGTTTAGTGAATGATAAAGGGACGTCGCAGGACAACAGCAGTAGCTGTGTGGGGTGAGTTTAGTGAATGATAAGGGGACGTTGTGCAGGACAACAGCAGTAGCTGTGTGGGGTGAGTTTAGTGAATGATAAGGGGACGTTGTGCAGGACAACAGCGGTAGCTGTGTGGGGTGAGTTTAGTGAATGATAAGGGGACGTCGCAGGACAACAGCAGTAGCTGTGTGGGGTGAGTTTATTGAATGATAAAGGGACGTCGCAGGACAACAGCAGTAGCTGTGTGGGGTGAGTTTAGTGAATGATAAGGGGACGTCGCAGGACAACAGCAGTAGCTGTGTGGGGTGAGTTTAGTGAATGATAAGGGGACGTCGCAGGACAACAGCAGTAGCTGTGTGGGGTGAGTTTAGTGAATGATAAGGGGACGTCGCAGGACAACAGCAGTAGCTGTGTGGGGTGAGTTTAGTGAATGATAAGGGGACGTCGCAGGACAACAGCAGTAGCTGTGTGGGGTGAGTTTAGTGAATTATAAAGGGGACGTCGCAGGACAACAGCAGTAGCTGTGTGGGGTAAGTTTAGTGAATGATAAGGGGACGTTGCAGGACAACAGCAGTAGCTGTGTGGGGTGAGTTTAGTGAATGATAAGGGGACGTTGCAGGACAACAGCAGTAGCTGTGTGGGGTGAGTTTAGTTAATGATAAGGGGACGTCGCAGGACAACAGCAGTAGCTGTGTGGGGTGAGTTTAGTGAATGATAAGGGGACGTCGCAGGACAACAGCAGTAGCTGTGCAGTGCGCATTGATACAACGTCAAACTGGTGTTTTTCCTCAACCCGCACCACAGACCAATCAGAAGCCACGGTTCCATTTCAACCTTCTCCTACCGTGGAGATTAGGAGACTGTCCAGACTGAGTAGCGCAGGGACATTTTCAGATCCGCGGAAGGTGGAACGTAGCGAATCAGGCTGGAACCCAGGCTACCAACCTGCACATCGGGAGCAATTAGGGGTCAGAGTCTTGCTCAGGGGCACTTCGACACTAACTCTGGGGGAGCCCACATGGATCGAACCGGGAACCTTGGTGTTTCCATCCGACTGCTCTACAGTGGCAGTGGCTCAGGAGGTAGAGCGGTCAGACGGTGAACCGGTGAGGTTCCCAGTTCGATCCCTGTGGGCTCCCCCCAGAGTGACTGTAACCACACAGCCACGTCAAGCAGCTTCAAGTCCCATCCACTCCCATTCGAAGGGGAAAAGAGGAAACGCTCTGTGCCCACGCTACGGCACAGAAGTTGAAGCCGCGCACTCGCATGAAAATGCATCACCAGCTGTTTAACAACCTGGAAGAGACGCCCATGGGCTAGGTGTTTTCTTGACGCGACGGTGTGGTTAGTTAGTGTCGAAGTGTCCTTGAGCAAACTCTCAACCCCTAATTGCTCCCGATGTGCAGCTTGCTCACTGAGCAATAGTTGTTTATTAGACGTCCGTCTAAAAACGTTTTTCGTGGTCTAAGCTTAGCCTAGACAGATTTAAATGTCTATATAGATTTGTCTATATATAGACGTTTAAAATATATATATAGACACACATGTCTAGGTGCCTAAAAATGATGGTGCCTTGCATGGTTTCCTCCAGCATGGGTGTGTGAATGGGTGAGTGTAATGCACAATCTCTGTGAAGCGCTCTGTATAGAAGTGCTATATAAATAAAATGCGCCATTTACAGTTTTCCTTTTTACCAGTCACTGTACGATAACTGAAAATGAGCAGAGCGGAATGCAGACATCGTGCGGAGGCGGCGAGGCGAGGCAGCTTGTCAATACCGCTGCAGAGCCATGCGCTCCACACGCACGCACACACACACACACACACACACACACACACACACACACACACACACACACACACACACACACCGTAAGATAATTGATCACCTGCGAAGGCAGCGCCAGCGAGCTGAGCTCTGTAGGAGAAGTCATTGTCCCATTTAGACCTGAGGACACATTTGTGTCACCGTATTAGTTTTTAACAGTTTCCGTCCGTAGCGGTGGCCTAAGGGTTAGAGGAGCGCCCTTGTTGCCGAAAGGTGGCCGGTTCCATTCCCCGGACGGGCAGGGAAAATATGGGTAGGGAAGTGATTGTCATCACTCACCCAACACCGCTGAAGTGCCCTTGAGCAAGGCACTGAACCCCCAAATGCTCCCCCTGGAGCTGCTTAGTGGCCAACAGTATAAGACTGTGGTTGTACTGGTCAGCTCCCAGGTTTTAATGTGTGCGAGTGTGTGTCTGTCTGTGTGTTTCTATGTGCAGGGCATTGCTGAAAATGAGCACCTGTGCTCAGCTACTTCCCTGGGTAAATAAATAATTAAAAAAGAAAAAAAAAGGGAATCCAACCGACGCATGCATTGGGTTGGATTCATGGGTTGGATGCACATGGCTGCTTTCAGAGTAAAAGCAGCCATGTCTTTCCGGCACCCCAGAGCTTCTATTTTGAAGGAATCCCGCGGCACTGATTGTGTTTAACCACTTTAACCATTATTTTAAACTTTAGCTGTTAGTTCGTAGCGAACCTGTAGATCTGCTATTTTTGGAGAAAAAAAATATTGAAAATATAGCGCAAATCTTTGAATACATTTTGCTTTCACAGCGCACGTTTTTAACTCAAATGTTTGTTTCTGGTGGGTCTCTCCAACAACATATTTTCAGCTGGTTATGCCAGCGGCTTAGAGCAGAGCATGATGACATCACATCGCCATGCTCCGTTCCGAGATATCCTAAAAGTTCAATAAAAATAGAAACTGTTCAGCGTGGGAGGTCGTCGTGACCAATCGGAGGGAGAAGGTTATCTGTTCTTTCTTGCCCCTCCACACACCTCACCTCAGAGTTTGGTGGTGTTCAGTGTGGGAGGTCGACGTGACCAATCTGAGGGAGAAGGTTATCTGTTCTTTCTTGCCCCTCCACACACCTCACCTCAGAGTTTGGTGGTGTTCAGTGTCAGGAAAGTTACTTTAAAAGACAGTAAGCCGTTATTGATACTTTTTTTTAATTTGAAATTTCACTGGAGGATAGTCCAGTTGCAGCAACTCTCAAGTGGGTCCTCAAAGTATGGGGCGACTGTGGCTCAGGAGGTAGAGCAGGTCGTCCAATGATCCATGGGTTGGCAGTTCGAATCCCGGCTCCTCCTATCTACATGTCGGAAGTGTCCTTGGGCAAGACACTGAACCCCAAATTGCTCCCGATGTGCTGGTTGGTACCTTGCATGGCTTCCACCGCAATCAGTGTATGAATGTGTGTGTGAATGTAATGCACAATGTAAAGCGCCTTGGATAAAGGCGCTATATAAATGCACCATTTACTATTTACCATTTACTAGTTAGTTACTGCTCTCACCTTCACAGTGATGTAAAGTAACGAGTAAAGTGCGGAGTTTAACCCATTTAGACCTGAGACCAGATTCTACAAAATGTATTCCAAATCCTGACAGTTTTCTGGAAAAAAAACGCATTTTTCTATATCAGTGGTTCTCAAACTATTTAATGTCAGAATGATTTAACGCCAACCCCTAGTATAGCTCTGTGAGGCCCATGTGCAACAGACCACGGGCCATTATTACTTTCGGTTTCAGACATGACACGGTCAAGGTCACGGTAAACTGTATTGTCCACAAGGGAAATTTTGTCTTGGGCTTTCACCCCAGCTACAGCCACACATAAAACATCAATGACATACAAAAATACATAACAGAGGGAGACACACCATTACACAATTGCACACATGATGTGGATAATCTAATCTCTCACAGTCACTGCTGTTTCAGAGCCTCGTTCAACATCTTAGTTGATGCTGGTGTACAAACGATTTCTTTTAAATCTGATGTACTTCCACTTTGGTTCTTTGTATCTTCTCCCAAGAGGGCTGAAGTACAAACTCGCCATTTAATACATTGGTAACATCACTGAATTTTTTTTGACAGCAAGCGAGCTCTTCTTCTCTGCTCATGTCGCACATTTCACTGGCACTATTCACCTATACCGCGGGCATTAACGACTTGAGATTTTTCCAAGTCGACTTGTCAGACAGTAAAGTCGAAGTTGAGTCGATTTATCGTTTTGTACGACGGGGGGGGGGGGGGGGGGGGGGTGGAGGTGCGCGCGCTCAAATACAGAGCATGTCAAACAAAGCACTGCGCACACACAGTGGCCTCTCCAATATGGCACAGTGTATGTATCATCTATATGGCAAAGCGCTGATTATCAAAACATAAAACTATAATAGTAAATACTAAACAGTGTGTGCGTCGCGCGTCCCAGTGGGCCGCGGAGAGGCTCACGGCCCGGTCGCGAACCGTTTGTTGGGCCGCCGGCCACGGGGAAGAGAAAAGGAATAAAAAAGGTAGGTGGCGGATCTACCCTTTATAGAACGAACGTAGCGATATGCTGTGAGCTTAGCCTGTTGCTAACGCGACCGCCCTTCTCTCTCTCTCTCTCTCTCTCTGAGTCTCTCTCTCTCTCTCTCTCTCTCTCTAACGCGTCTCTCTCTCTCTCTCTCTAACGCGACTCTCTCTCTCTCTCTCTCTGAGTCTCTCTCTCTCTCTCTCTCTCTCTAACGCGTCTCTCTCTCTCTCTCTAACGCGACTCTCTCTCTCTCTCCCCCGTTGAAGTTGCAATAGTTGGATCACTCAACACAGACCAGAAAAGATAACACAACAGGAGAGGGGGCATCATTGGCACACAGCGCCAGCAGCAGCGCGCAGCACAGCGCAGCGGCCCGAGAACACAATACAAAATATGATATGGGGAAAACTTTTTTTTTTTTTTTTTTTTTTTCAACTTTCGACTTGTCCTAATGTGAATCGACTTGTGTTAATGAAATCGATAAATCGATAAATCGATTTTTTAGTGAATGCCCTATGGCGCCCCCTATGGGATTCGGCATCCAAGGAGTTGATGTTGGATCGTAAGATGTCATTGAAACATGTGTTTTATAGAATGCATTCTTTGTTTTTGTAAATGGTCACACATATGTGTCCTAGAAGCTTTGTCATTGGTCGATTTGCCTGTCTGCTTCCTGATTGGTTAGTCATTGCGACAGTCATTTTTTCCGACCAATGACAAAGCTTCTAGGAACATCTTTGAATGCAGATTGCGGCCCCTAGATGTGTCACAGAGACTACATTTTTGGGAGCGTTCTACCCATTGCTGGCTGTGTACAGGTGTGCACATGGGAACGTGCACACGCCACGCGCGCACAAGCACACACACACGCCACAGGAAATGCTGTTCATGTGGATACACATAATTATCATATCTGGAAGGAGGTAGCTGGTATAGCTGCAGGGAGACACAGAGCAAATGGGACTTTCTCCAGGATTTAATCTGCTCTTCTCTTTGTGTTTCTGTTGACGAGAGAGAGAGAGAGGGAGAGAGAGAGAGAGAGAGGGAGAGAGAGAGGGAGAGAGAGAGAGGGAGAGGTAGAGGGATAGAGAGAGAGGGAGAGGTAGAGAGAGAGGGAGAGAGAGAGGGAGAGGTAGGGAGAGGGAGAGGGAGAGAGAGGTAGGGAGAGGGAGAGGGAGAGAGAGGGAGAGAGAGGTAGAGATAGGTGGAGAGAGGGAGAGGGAGAGGGAGAGAGAGGGAGAGAGAGAGAGGCAGGGAGAGAGAGAGGCAGAGAGAGAGAGAGAGAGAGAGAGAGAGAGAGAGAGGGAGAGGTAGAGGGATAGAGAGAGAGGGAGAGGTAGAGGGATAGAGAGAGAGGGAGAGGTAGAGAGAGAGGGAGAGAGAGAGGGAGAGGTAGGGAGAGGGAGAGAGAGAGGGAAAGGTAGAGAGAGGTAGAGAGAGAGACAGCTCAGATTTCAGAATAACTGTGACCGTAGGTTGCAGACTACTATGAAAACCTGCAGAACCTTTCCGTCGCTCACGCCTCCATATGTGGCTGTCACGCCTCATGACATCATGCCTTGCGACACGCTCCATATATGGCCGTCAAACCCAGCTGGCCAGGGGGAGGCAGTTTAGAGACCAGGATTACTGCATGTTTTTTTTGTGAGGGTTCTCTCTCTCTCTATCTATCTATCTATCTATCTATCTATCTCTCTATCTATCTCTCTATCTCTCTCTCCTCTCTCTCTCTCTCTCTCTCTCTCTCTCTCTCTCTCTCTCTCTCTCTCTCTCTCTCTCTCTCTCTCTCTCTCTCTCTCTCTGTGTAAACAGGTACTCGGGTTTGGCTCCTCCCTTTTCTTAGTCCACTTAGTTATTGTCGTTAATGTTAATCTAAGGCAATCATGTCTAGAAACCATGATTATTTTCACTACCAACACCGTAGATCTGACATTTCTCCTATTTTTATGATGTAAAATAATTGTGATTATCTCAAATAATATACTCGCTGCCGACTGTTTTATGTTGAACATGTTTTAAGCTGTATCCTAGTTTAACCCCCCTCTGCAAAAGAAGAAGAAGTACTGAAGAAGAAGTGATACTGTTGGCGTGAGTTAATCTATTTTAAGATGTGAGGTTTTTCTTCCAACACGACCTTCCAATAGTTTGTACAGGAGATTGTACATCGTGCCAAATTAAATTGGATCTTGTTTTCTTTTCCTCAGGATAATCATTTGTTTTATTTTCCCCGGGATAATCATTTGCTTAATTGCTTTTGTCTCTTTTGTCAACCGGGGTGCTGAGGACGAGGGTGATAATGTTGTGGTTGCAGTTGGCACAGATCCCACTGCAGTAATTGGGGTGAAATTTGTCTTAACTTTTGTGCAGCGGCGTTAATACCATGCAGTTCAATTCTATCAGTTTCCGAGGTGAGAACCACAGATGACAAAATTTTGGCTTCATCGCCTATTCTTCCGTTGGAGAATAGGCGAATTGCACGGTTCTTCGGATGGAATTTCACATCGGCCAATAGCAGCAGAGCAGGGGGTAGAGATGACATCCCGGCGTCTGGAAGGAGACCCCTTATTGCTTATTGGGACTAGTGGACCAGAGATCAACGCGTCACGTTGTGAGCTTGTAGATCTGCTATTTTCAGCATGCAACCAAGTGTAAAATGACTTATACTGGATCTCTGGTCCACTAGTCCCTTCCTAACATTTTAGTCTAGTTTTTATTTGTTGACGATATCGTCAGTATATTTAGTCTTAGTTTCAGTCATCATAGCTTAGTTTCCATTTAGTTTTCGTCAGTGGAAAACGGTAGTCGACGAAAAAATTTCGTCTCAGTTTTTGTTGACGTAAACAACACTGCCCAGGACAAAGTGGCTAATGTTGCTCAGGAAAGGGAAGTAGGGGAGAGCTGCCACGGTTGTAACACTTTGCACGTTTCATTTTTTTACTCAGAGATCTGTTTATCTACATATGTAATATGTTCAGGCAACGGACCTACACATGTCTGCTACCATAAACCACTTCAAGTTTTTCAATTGATAAAACATTTTGAGAAAAGTCAGTTTTTCGCCATTAACTCCCCGTAGGATAAAGGTAAATACTTCAAACTTCCTGGGCACGTAGAGTACGTTGCTGTACACATACTGACGCCATGGCGTCATGATGGCGTTGACCAATCAAGAGATAACGTGCATGTTACAACCATGACGCGTTACAACCGTGGTGGCTCTCCCCTACTATTGATTTGGGAAACGATGGTAATTCCGACAGAGCATTAGTCCGACATGCGGGAACGTCGGTCGGACTAGCGCTCCAACATGCGCTGCTCCTGTGCTTACGGTTATGGTTGGGTTAGTCTAATGACTGTCTGACCAATAGGGTTTGAGGTAGGTTGGTGGTCTAATGACTGTCGGACCAATAGGGTTTGAGGTAGGTTGGCGGTCTAATGACTGTCGGACCAATAGGGTTTGAGGTAGGTTATGGGTCTAATGACTGACTGACCAATAGGGTTTGAGGTAGGTTGTCGGTCTAATGACTTTCGGACCAATAGGGTTTGAGGTAGGTTGTCGGTCTAATGACTGACTGACCAATAGGGTTTGAGGTAGGTCGTCGGTCTAATGACTGTCTGACCAATAGGGTTTGAGGTAGGTTGGCGGTCTAATGACTGTCTGACCAATAGGGTTTGAGGTAGGTTGTCGGTCTAATGACTGTCTGACCAATAGGGTTTGAGGTAGGTTGTCGGTCTAATGACTAAACTGACCAATAGGGTTTGAGGTAGGTCGTCGGTCTAATGACTGTCTGACCAATAGGGTTTGAGGTAGGTTGTCGGTCTAATGACTGACTGACCAATAGGGTTTGAGGTAGGTCGTCGGTCTAATGACTGTCGGACCAATAGGGTTTGAGGTAGGTCGTCGGTCTAATGACTGTCGGACCAATTGGGTTTGAGGTAAGTTGGTGGTCTAATGACTGTCTGACCAATAGGGTTTGAGGTAGGTTGTCGGTCTAATGACTGTCTGACCAATAGGGTTTGAGGTAGGTCATCGGTCTAATGACTGTCTGACCAATAGGGTTTGAGGTAGGTCGTCGGTCTAATGACTGTGACCAATAGGGTTTGAGGTAGGTCGTCGGTCTAATGACTGTGACCAATAGGGTTTTAGGTAGGTCGTCGGTCTAATGACTGTCTGACCAGTAATAGTGTCGGAACTAAAGCCTGTACCCGTCGATTTATGTTGTTAGTTTTTATTAGTTTTCCGAGTAGAATTCTTCACAGTACTTGTACTGTGAAGAAATTGACAATAAACTCTCTTGAAATGATATGAAATCACAGACCTTTTGGAACCGCGAGAACTGATAACGCTGCTCCACAAACAACAACTTTCACCTCAATTACTACAGTGGGATCTGTGCCAACTGCAGCCTTGTGAAAAACCTCTTTTATTGTATTATCATCCATCACTAAAACATAATGTCCTGAGCCAAAGGCCAAATTGACTTTTCTTTTTTTTTAACCACTGTCTGACACACCAGAAAAATCAAAACAGGCCACATATTTTCACCCCCAGCACCCAATTTGACGACAAATGGAAAACAAAATTAAAGCTAAAATGATTATCCTGTTTTGTTTTATAACTGTTTAACTTGGAGAAAAGAAAAGCCTCCAATTTAATTTGGCACAATTCTTTGCCTTCTGCTGTAGGCTACAAACTATTGGAAAGTTGTGTTGGAAGAAAAGTCTGACATCTTAAAATCAATGAACTCTTGCCAACAACGTGCTTTTGTCCTCTTTTGCCCAAAGCTGCGGGGGCGGTTATACGAAAGGATACAGCTTAACCCATTTAGACCTGAAAAATATCTTCTAAATCCTGACGGTTTTCTGAAATACCTATGTTTCTGTATCAGTGGTGCTCAATATTTCATGTCAAGGACCCCAACAATTATATGTAATTGTGCCACCGACCCCCATCTGAAAATATGTTGTTCCAGGGACCCCCCCCCCCCCCCAGTAGCAAAGATTTGAGTTAAAAACGCTCACTTTGAAAGAATATATATTCAAAGATTTGCACCACATTTGTGCTTCTGTGCTTCGAAGCACAGCATAAAGCAACACATTTTGAACTTTTCGATCTGCTACTTTTGATATTGTAATTGCCTGAAAAACTTTTTTTGGACATATGAGTTTCCACGCAACAAAGACATAATATAGACATGCAAGGGATAATATCTGGCTAGGTGGTCATTGTCGGGAGATAATTCACCGACAGGGAGTTTAACCACCGAGGCAAAGCCGAGGTGGTTAAACTCCCTGAAGGTGAATTATATCCTGATATTATCCCGCTTATTACATGGCTAACTAACATAAATTAATACATTGACCCAAAACACAACAAAAAAAGTATTCCATAAGTTTGCGCTGGCTGTGTCTGCCCAGCTGCAGGGCTGCAGCACTGTCAGAAAACAAGGAAGTGAGTTGATCAAATAGAATCCATTTTCAGGTCCTGCTTCGTCTATTTCTCGCTCAAATGTTTTCAAACACATTTTTAAGAGCAATTTTTAGCTGTAAATTACATTGTGTGTCACTAGTGTGTGTGTTTGCATGGCTGTTATGTTGGAAACGGCAGTAAATCAAGCGGGGCGCAGCCGCGCAGCTGGTGGTGCTCAGAGGGTTTGATTAGGCAGCAGTCATTATACAGCGGAGCGGTCATTATCATCACATAACTCACCGCTGAATTAAGCGATTGACCAATCAGAATCAAGCATTCAACCAAGCCATGTAATAAAAGAATATAACTTATTTCCATAATGGTTGTTGTCTGGAGTCCACTTAACCAACTAAAGCATTTTCATTACAAAACGGGACAAACACCAAACTCTGAGCAGAGTTGTGCAAATCCCCTCTAATGTATGCAGGGCAGAATTAGTACGATACCCACTAATTATGCAAATCCAAAAGAGAGCGTTTTCATTTTGGACAGACAGTGTGACTGAGATGAGTCCTGGCTGCTCTGGTTAACGTCCTGCCAACTGCACCACGACATCAGAAACGCATCATATTTCCCACAGATTACAAACACCCAGAATGATGTTTTTTTTTCATAACGTGACTAATAACAAAATACTTCTATATATCTGCCAGGTGCAGCACAGCAATGTGAAAACACGATTAGTGAGATTTTGCATTTGTTTTAAAGGGATAGTTCAGATTTTTTTTAACTGTATGAACATGCCATTAATATAGTGGTTGCAACTGTATAAATTGATTGCCCGAGTCCCGTGGTGGGAGTTCTGCTCTGGTTTTGGTGAAATATTAAGTAGTTCCGGTCATTTTGTAGGGGGGCACAGGGGGCCATGAATTAAAAGTAAATTAATCCACAAAACTAATGTCATTTGTATTGTTGACCTATTTCTAAAATATGAGTGCAACTTTCGTTCATTTTTGACCCCTCTATCACACGGAACTATTTTTTTTGTGTCCATATCACTACGCCCAAAAAATAGTTCCATGTGTTCCAAAGTTGAAAGTTGCGCTAATATTTTAGAAATAGGTCAACAATACAAATGACGTTAGTTTTGTGGATTAAGTTACTTTTTATGCGTGGCCCCCTGAGCTTGTAGATCTGCTGTTTTCGCAATTTCTTTTGTCCAAAAGTGCCTTTTACGGGATTTCAGCCCCTGCCTCTCTAACACTCTCTGAACGTCCCTGAGACGGAGCCTAGATGCCTCATTGGCCGCTGCAGTTCATTCTGACCTATCACAACGCGAGGGCGGTGCCACTGGCCATAGTGGCCAATCACATCGTGTCTTTATATTGACTTATATCAATCCAAATGAGCTCTTTTGCCATGGGAAAACAAACGTTTACAATGCGTCTGATCGGCCTACCGAACGTCCCCTTGCTCGCCTCCTCTCGAGATACAGACGCCCCAGAGCCGAAGGAGGCGTCTACCTTTCTGTGTCTATGGAGATACAGACTAACCTGACTCCGCCAGATGGGGCAGCAGAGAGTACACTGGGTTCCCCCCTCCTGCTCCCATCTGGGAACTCTCAGGCAGACTTGATGCCCGGCCACAAAACGGCCAATCAGCAGCAGCTAGAAGCTAGAAGCTGCTGCTAGAAGTTGCTAGAAGCTGCTGCTGATTGGCCAGGCCGAAGGAGGCGTCTACCTTTCTGTGTCTGTGGAGATACAGACGGCCCAGAGCCGAAGGAGGCGTCTACCTTTCTATGTCTATGGAGATACAGACGCCACCGAGACGAAGGAGGCGTCTATCTTTCTATGTCTATGGAGATACAGACGGCCCAGAGCCGAAGGAGGCGTCTACCTTTCTGTGTCTGTGGAGATACAGACGGCCCAGAGCCGAAGGAGGCGTCTACCTTTCTGTGTCTATGGAGATACAGACGGCCCAGAGCCGAAGGAGGCGTCTACCTTTCTACGTCTATGGAGATACATAAAGGGGAGGAGCCAAACCCGACACGGCGGCCGTCACACGTACACATTTAAGTTAATTAGCTGCTAATGTGTTTGCGATGTGCACTGTGTTGTTATGCCATGTCACAGCTCTGTTTACAATTCAGTTGATTTCAATTCAAAGGGCTTTAATGGCATTGAGGAAACCATGTGTGTTTACGTTGCCAAAGCAGAAAAGTGGAACAATATGATCTGAACAAAGTCACAGTCACAGTCAGTTTGTACAGTCAGCTCCGTGTCTTTGTTCCAATAGGCCTGTGTCTTTAATTGTACATGCAAGAATCACGCACGCACGCACGCACGAACGCACGCACGCACGCACGCACGCACGCACGCACGCACGCACGCACCCACGCACGCATGCACGCACGCACGCACGCACGCACACACATGCTCTCTCTCTCTCTCTCTCTCGTCAAACCTGGAGGTGTTTTGTGCGACGAACCTGTCCATTCATTCATCCTGTGTGTGTGTGTGTGTGTGTGTGTGTGTGTGTGTGTGTGTGTGTGTGTGTGTGTGTGTGTGTGTGTGTGTGTGTGTGTGTGTGTGTGTGTGTGTGTGTGTGTGTGTGTGTGTGTGTGTGTGTGTGTGTGTGTGTGTGTGTGTGTGTCTCTCCTCTCTCCACACCCCATGCAGGTGCTGCTGCGGCCGCCTGATAGGCCAGCATGTGGGCCTGCCCCCGGGCATGGGCCACCCGTCCAGCCAGAACGACAAGGCAGAACGGCTGCAGAACAAGGTGGAGGTGGAGAAGTGGTCGGTGTGCAAACACACGCAGCTCAGCCCCACCGACGCCTTCGGCACCATCGAGTTCCAGGGCGGAGGGCACTCCAACAAAGCCATGGTACATATAGCAGTGCTGTAAAGTAACTAAGTACTTTTACCTAAGTACTGTACTTAATACTTTCAGCGCCATTGCCGTTGATTAATGGCAAATACGCTTTTATAGTGCATTCGATCGATCGAGCCATAATGCTACTTACGTTAGCCGGTTAGCTAGCTATGTTGTTAGCACAGCACTGGATCGTCCATCATAGATCATCGTCGCCGCCATAATAATCCATTCTATCCGTTTCTTTCAATCGCCTGTATCTCCTATTCCTTGTCCCAGATGGCATTTTGGTCAAAACCGCGTTTCTTTGACGGCACAGAGCCGACAATGTGGAGCTCTCCAGTGCCCCGGTTTGGAATCACATTGTAAACAAGGCCTGTCTCGGCTCCGTTGAGCGTCCTAGGATAAGCTACTTCCGGTAGACTGGAACTGTGGCTTTTCAAAATAAGAGCTCGACTGGAAAAAATGCTGGCGTGAATTAGATCCTAATTTTTCAATAAATGCTAGCGCTGAAAGGGTTAAGTACAATTTTGAGGTAGGCTATTTGTACTTTACTTGAGTATTGCCAATTTCCAATACTTTTACTTCTACTCCACTACATCTCAGAGTCAAAATTTTTACTTTTACTTCACTATAATTATTTGAAAACTTTAGTTACTTTGGCGATTAAAATTTTGATTAGAAAACATACATTAACCACGTCAACTGCATGAACAGCGCTCGAGCACTCGGTTTCTGCCCCCTCTATATCGTAACTCTTCTATTAGATGGATCTGCTTGACATGAAAACGTTTGTGAACCAAAGGCCTAGGGTAGGTACTTTCTCATCCCCTGGTTTGTGGAAGTAATTTATCTATGGAAAATAACACCGGGCCATTTGTTTATTTTTGGAACAGTTAAAAATATATATATATCTCTGCTGTCGGGAGGAAACCTCATAACTCCAAAATGTTCATTTTTTAGGAAATGAAAAATATACATTTTTCAGGAAATTAAGAAAACCTTATATTTTTAAAACAAAGCAAAGCAGCCTCATCAAAGTTGGTGTTGTAACTTTATATATTGTCAATTACTTACATGAGAGGGGAAGCAGTGGTGGAGTTCGTGGCTTTAGCAGACAGTTTGAGGGTCCAATGGAGTTAAGAGGTTTTGTCCAAAGCATTTTTTACTACTTTCCATTGGTTCAATGTTTTCGAAACAACACACAGACCTCAACAATGGAGTTATGAGGTTTCCAGAATGGGACCCATGCAACTCATGTAGGATGTGTAAATGACATCAGACTATATTACTATGGTAATGGATGCCCGTCACCATGGTAACTGCACTGGCATGTCAACAACACCCACTCTTATTATTGATCGCTCCGATCCGGTCCACTTTTTCTGGGTCAGGTTGCACTCCGGGCGTTATCACATACCACACAAACACGTACTGCACAATAATGGAACTGTATACAATCATGGAATCAGTGGCGCACGCACTAAACAATCATGGAATCAGTGGCGCACGCACTAAACAATCATGGAATCAGTGGTGCACGTGACGCACTAAACAAAGAACTTTTTTTTGTTCGCGTATCCATACTTTGTTTACTGGAGTATTTTGGCCAAAGTAGCAGATCTACAATTATACAACAGGTCATTTCGAGGAAGCAATCTGATTGGTTGAAACAGCCTTCTAGCCGTGGTTCAAACGAGCACCACTCCACACATAATCAAAACAAAGAATTCAGCTGCTCTGTTCTCCCAGAGTGCAGCTCCATATTTCACAAAAAGTTGAAATATGAACTGTTGCCCGACAGCAACAGTTGTTTTTTTTTAGCCCATTTTGGACTGAGGCCGAAGTATTTATATAGCAGCATCATTTTTTTATAATTTTTTTGAATACTGTACATACTGTCAAATCAAATCATCCAATTGCCATTCAAGGCGTAAGAAGAAATGACACACTTTTCACATTGGCTTATTATAGTGCCACCAGGAGGCCACAAGCTGACCTGCCCTGGTGGAGACCTGTGCCCCGAGTGGCACTTTTTCTAGTTTTTTTTATGCATTTATTTATTATTTAAGTACGAACATGAGTACTGTGTGGTGTTATAAATGCAATTACACGCAAACGTATGCCAGGTGTGTTTTGTCTCTGATGTCACAAAAGAAAATTAGACGTTAAATCAACATCTTATTACACAAATAGCTTTTCGTGTAATAATGTGTTAATTAGAGTTCTGGTGACATGCCACGCTGAGAACATTAATTAGTGTGTGGTGGTGTCATGCTTAGGGCATTAACCCATTCAGAATGGGAACCCCCTTTTGACGTTTGAAGCAAAATAGCAGACCTACAAGATCATAGCGCAGCACCGAGTGCCGCGCTATGATCTTGTAGGTCTGCTATTTTTGAAAAATCGTGAAAATGTGACTTCAGAGCGTTTTTTAGTCCAATCTTTGCTTCTGGGGAGGGTCCCTGGAACAACATATTTTCAGATGGGGGTCGGCTGCCAAATACAGATAATTCTGGGGGTCCTTGACGTGAAATATTGAGCCCCACTGATATAGAAACACGACAGTCATGACAGTTTTTCAGAAAACTGTCATGATATTTCGAAGTCAGGTCTAAATGGGTTAACATTTCACAAACTGACGGGAACAAGTTGGTCAACAGTGTACGCACGCACGCACGCACGTTTTCGGAAAAACCTTTGTTTCTTTCTATATGTCAGTGGTGCTCAACCTTTTTCATGTCAAGGACCCCCAGAATTATGTATTTGGCTGCGGACCCCCATCTGAAAATGTGATGTTCCAGGGACATCCCCCCAGAAACAAAGATTTGAGTTAAAAACTCAAATCTTTTTCACGATTTTCTCGGAGAAAATTGCAGATCTACAATCTCGTAGCTTGAAGATCTGCTATTTTTTCAACAGCTAAAGTATAACATAAGAAACCTAAAGGTTTGAAGGAACATTGATCTAACATTAAGCCCTGTCGTCGTCGTTGTCTCTCTCTCTCTCTCTCTCTCTCTCTCTCTCTCTCTCTCTCTCTCTCTCTCTCTCTCTCCCCCCCCCTCCGCCCCTCAGTACGTGCGCGTCTCCTACGACACCAAGCCTGACCTTCTGCTCCACCTGATGACCAAGGAGTGGCAGCTGGAGCTGCCCAAGCTGCTCATCTCGGTGCACGGAGGCCTGCAGAACTTTGAGCTGCAGCCCAAACTCAAGCAGGTGTTCGGCAAGGGCCTCATCAAGGCCGCCATGACCACCGGAGCCTGGATCTTCACCGGAGGAGTCAACACAGGTGTGTGTGTGTGTGCGTGTGCGTGTGCGTGTGCGTGTGTGTGTGTGTGTGTGTGTGTGTGTGTGTGTGTGTGTGCGCGTGCGTGCGTGCGTGCGTGCGTGCGGTGTAGTGCCTAAAGTCCTGTACTAAAGGCACTGTGGTATACTGACGGCAAGGAGGTGTTCAGACGTGTGTTTGATAAACTGAAGTCCAAACTGTTCGTTGAATTCATAAAGTTTATTTCATTAAAATGTATTTTCACAGCCGATCTGTCACCTCAGCATTCAATAAATACTTAAATAAATAAACAATCAAACGTCCAGAATAAGCTCACAGAATTTCCCCGCCCCCCCTAAATACGCCCCTTTTCGGGGTTAGTGGTGATAGCGTGACGTCACTCCATAGACGCTACATGTTAACAGAGGTAATTTAAGAAGTCTACAACTTTTGTTTTCTCAAGGTAAGGTTTGTTCTATCTGTTCGACCTGATTTACCATCTTGTTTGCTTCATAATAATATTGGTCTGTCACATTTTTACATTAGAAAATGTACTTAGATTCTCCAGAGAAAAAAACGTGTAAATGCTAATGTTAAAGACACCACTATTTACCGGAAGTGGGCGTGGAAAGCGGGCTGTGAGATAGGCCTATACAGACCACAGCTCCTGTTGCACAGTTAAAAACAGTGTGCCTCTGCCAATCAGTAACACCTGCTGCTTGATTGGGGACGAGTTAAATACACGCAGGCAACCTTGGCCATGCCCTGTGGTGACATCATCAAATCATCAATTAGTATAAACCCATAGACATCATATGGCTCTTACAGATGGGGTGACCACATCCAAACTGTTAATTTTGAAGGGCAGAGGTATCGCTTGTCCACACAAGCGATACCTCTGCCCTTCAAAATTAACAGGACACAAGGGGACAGGATGGGGTTAGCAACGTATTACTTAAGTTGCTTTTAAATGCCTGGTTTTATTCGACCCTATAGGCCTACTATTCCCTATCATTTTGTTATTAAAATACGTCACCTCTAAAGGCCAATCCAGTTCTCGTGAAGAGGTGACCACTGAAACGGTGGTTAGTAAAAAACAGAGAGATGTGTTTGTGTGAGCGGAGAGTCTCTTACCTTAATAAATATGTCAATCAATCAATCAATCAATCAATCAAACGCTGTGGTGGTCACTGCTCGCACAAACACATCTCTCTGTTTTTACTAAAACTACAACATGACGTCACTGAGCCGCGGTGGTCACCGCTCACACAAACACACTGTTTTTTACTAACCACCGTTTCAGTGGTCACCTCTTCACCGAGAACTGGATTGGCCTTTTGAGGTGGCGGCAGGCTGGGTGAGGGCTGGACAGTGAGTGGACGGCCGGTTAGAGAGGGGGCAGCAGACTGGGGGGGCTGGACAGTGAGTGGACAGATTGATGGATGGATCGCACCGAGGGGTTGGACGAGGGTCACGGAGACAGGTGGGATGAGGTGATGTCTAGATGTTGACCTCTCAGTCTGAGCGACCGCACTTCTCCTGAGGACGGCGTGTGCGTGTGTGTGTGTGTGTGTGTGTGTGTGTGTGTGTGTGTGTGTGTGTGTGTGTGTGTGTGTGTGTGTGTGTGTGTGTGTGTGTGTGTGTGTGTGTGTGTGTGTGTGTGTGTGTGTGTGTGTGTGTGTGTGTGTGTGTGTGTGTGTGTGTGTGTGTGTGTGTGTGTGTGTGTCGCCTATCGTCTCTGTCAGGCGTCTCCAAAATGTCTCCAAAACTGTCACTTTTCAGGATTCAAATTTTAAAAGCATCAAAAGTAGCAGATCTACAAGCTCGAAATGCGTCGTTTCGAGCTTGTAGATCTGCTTCTTTTGATGCCGTTGCGTGACGCTGATCAAGTAGTGGCGTTGATTTATGAAACGGCTAGAAAAAGGGTTAAAATATGGAGATACAGTAGGAGGTTTCTGCCCGTTTATCTGACATGAAACAAGGTGTTGATCCTGACCAAGCTGTTCTTTGTATCTGTCCGTCTGCCTCACACGCACGCACGCACGCACGCACGCACGCACGCACACAGGGGTGATCCGTCACGTGGGAGACGCGCTAAAAGACCACGCGTCCAAGTCTCGGGGGAAGATCTGCACCATCGGCATCGCACCGTGGGGCATCGTCGAAAACCAGGAGGACCTCGTGGGAAAAGATGTACGTATACGTGTGTGTGTGTGTGTGTGTGTGTGTGTGTGTGTGTGTGTGTGTGTGTGTGTGTGCGCGCGTGCATGCGTGCATGTGCATGTTTTACTTAACTCATTCACCGCCTAGACCGCCATCACTCGGAAACGAAGAAACAGGAAGTGTAAAATCGCTATGTAATGTAACGGGTCCCCCGAATGTTTAATTCACCCAAAGCATATATTTTGTAGCCGGCGATCATATAGTTTATAGAAATTAGCCGCCGATCAAGCTTGTTTTGATCCAAAACTCAGCCTGGAAGAAGAATCTGAGATATTAGGATTCTTATCCAACGATAACAAAATAATTATTTCGTTTTTCGTCTGAGAGGCTAAATGTCATCACATTTGTGGTCCGTGGCTCAGATGCTGAATAAATAATGGACCTTGATGTGAAAAGGGTTGAAACCCACTGCTAAAAACTGCTAACCTTGGTGTATTCCCTCTTCCCTCCACCAAGTGGTGCTATAAACCATTCTAACCTGTGGTATAATTCTCCTCTCCCTCCACCAGGTGGTGCTATAAACCATTCTAACCTGTGGTTGTAATACTCCCCTCCCTCCACCAGGTGGTGCTATAAACCATTCTAACCCGTGGGGTGTAATTCTCCCCTCCCTCCACCAGGTGGTGCGTCCCTACCAGACCATGTCCAACCCTCTCTCCAAGCTAACGGTGCTCAACTCGCTCCACTCTCACTTCATCCTGGCCGACAACGGCACCACGGGCAAGTACGGAGCCGAGGTGAAGCTGAGGAGGCAGCTGGAGAAGCACATCTCCCTGCAGAAGATCAACACGCGTGAGTGGAACATATCAGTTAGTTAGTTAGTTAGTTAGTTAGTTAGTTAGTTAGTTGTAGTTAGTTAGTTAGTTGAAGCTGAGGAGGCAGCTGGAGAAGCATATCTCCCTGCAGAAGATCAACACACGTGAGTGGAACCAGAGCGTGTTTTAGCATTGGCCATGCACTGGTTGTCACACACCCACACTCTGTGCAATTCCATTCATTTGGCTTGAACCCTCGTTGTCAGTATGTTTTCCAAAGCAATGGAGATTGGGTGAAATAATTCAAAATTAGAAAGCGACTCAGACGGACTGACTGACTGACTGAATGAAAGAAAGTTTTCGGTCCCCACTGCAGCAGTGAACTGTATTCACTCCCAACCAGATCCTTAGATATAGACAGAGTTACGCAAACTGCGTTCACTTCATGGGGCTTCAGTCCAATGGCGGCTCTCCTACATAGACTTCTATTGAGCATGGGGACAACCAACTGGGACAAGTCCTAGACCGGAAGTAGGCAGAAATGCATTGGACCCAGGCAACAGCCCAGCTTTAATGATCTTACATCACTTTATTTTAGATTGTTTTGTAGTAATAGTACAACATAAACATTAAAGAGACTTTAGTTGTTACTGTACAATACTTTAAAACATGTCATGTTGCACACATGCTTAAAATAGCTCTTATTGGCGCCGCCCTCATTGAAAACAATGTATTTCCAACTCCAGCTTTGTCTCAGTTCAGGCTGCATGAACAGCTCGAGCGCTCGGTTTCTGCCCCCTCTATATCGCAACTCTTCTATTAGATGGCTCTGAGGGGAACATATCAGCGACGTATCAGAGAATGCCAGAGAGGCAGACGTTTCTTTAAAAGGTGCACTTTTGGCACAACATTGGCGAAAATAGCGGATCTACAAGCAGCGCGACGCGTTGTGAGCTTGTAGATCGGCTATTTCCGGGGTGCGACGTACCCCGCACTCTTTATAGCTACTGAAGGTCTATACGACATGGATTTCTACACAATCTTTTCAACGTAAAAGACTGTTCGAGTTCTTGAGAGTTTGGGGGGAAAAGGCAATTCTCTTAAATGCTGCGTTCGGGTAAGGCATGGAAATGGGGGCCTTTCTTCCACCCTAGTAAATGTTGTATTCATGATCTGGAAAGAGCAGTTTCTTAGAGACGGGTTAAAAGGGCAAGGGCTCAAGACCCCTTTGATTTCTATGTGTGCAAGTGCCTGGAGCATATATAGCGTTTGCCCCACAGCAACCATCCACCTTTCCATGCATCAGTAACAGCTATAGTTACAGTCGCCCATAATCCATCCACCTTTCCATGAATATCGGTAACAGCTATAGGTGCAGTCGCCCATAATCCATCCACCTTTCCATGCATCGGTAACAGCTATAGGTACAGTCGCCCATAAACCATCCACCTTTCCATGCATCAGTAACAGCTATAGGTACAGTCGCCCATAATCCATCCACCTTTCCATGCACATCAGTAACAGCTATAGGTACAGTCGCCCATAATCCATCCACCTTTCCATGCACATCAGTAACAGCTATAGGTACAGTCGCCCATAATCCATCCACCTTTCCATGCATCGGTAACAGCTATAGGTACAGTCGCCCATAAACCATCCACCTTTCCATGCACATCAGTAACAGCTATAGGTACAGTCGCCCATAATCCATCCACCTTTCCATGCACATCAGTAACAGCTATAGGTACAGTCGCCCATAATCCATCCACCTTTCCATGCATCGGTAACAGCTATAGGTACAGTCGCCCATAAACCATCCACCTTTCCATGCATCAGTAACAGCTATAGGTACAGTCGCCCATAATCCATCCACCTTTCCATGCACATCAGTAACAGCTATAGGTACAGTCGCCCATAATCCATCCACCTTTCCATGCATCGGTAACAGCTATAGGTACCGTCGCCCATAATCCATCCACCTTTCCATGCATCGGTAACAGCTATAGGTACCGTCGCCCATAATCCATCCACCTTTCCATGCATCGGTAACAGCTATAGGTACAGTCGCCCATAATCCATCCACCTTTCCATGCATCAGTAACAGCTATAGGTACCGTCGCCCATAATCCATCCACCTTTCCATGCATCGGTAACAGCTATAGGTGCAGTCGCCCATAATCCATCCACCTTTCCATGCATCGGTAACAGCTATAGGTACAGTCGCCCATAAACCATCCACCTTTCCATGCATCAGTAACAGCTATAGGTACAGTCGCCCATAATCCATCCACCTTTCCATGCACATCAGTAACAGCTATAGGTACAGTCGCCCATAATCCATCCACCTTTCCATGCACATCAGTAACAGCTATAGGTACAGTCGCCCATAATCCATCCACCTTTCCATGCATCGGTAACAGCTATAGGTACAGTCGCCCATAAACCATCCACCTTTCCATGCATCAGTAACAGCTATAGGTACAGTCGCCCATAATCCATCCACCTTTCCATGCACATCAGTAACAGCTATAGGTACAGTCGCCCATAATCCATCCACCTTTCCATGCATCGGTAACAGCTATAGGTACAGTCGCCCATAAACCATCCACCTTTCCATGCATCGGTAACAGCTATAGGTACCGTCGCCCATAATCCATCCACCTTTCCATGCATCGGTAACAGCTATAGGTACAGTCGTCCATAATCCATCCACCTTTCCATGCATCGGTAACAGATATAGGTACAGTCGTCCATAATCTATCCACCTTTCCATGCATATCGGTAACAGCTATAGGTACAGTCGCCCATAATCCATCCACCTTTCCATTCATATCGGTAACAGCTATTGGTACCGTCGCCCATAATCCATCCACCTTTCCATTCATATCGGTAACAGCTATTGGTACCGTCGCCCATAATCCATCCACCTTTCCATTCATATCGGTAACAGCTATAGGTACCGTCGCCCATAATCCATCCACCTTTCCATGCATATCGGTAACAGCTATTGGTACCGTCGCCCATAATCCATCCACCTTTCCATGCATATCGGTAACAGCTATTGGTACCGTCGCCCATAATCCATCCACCTTTCCATGCATATCGGTAACAGCTATTGGTACCGTCGCCCATAATCCATCCACCTTTCCATGCATATCGGTAACAGCTATTGGTACCGTCGCCCATAATCCATCCACCTTTCCATGCATATCGGTAACAGCTATTGGTACCGTCGCCCATAATCCATCCACCTTTCCATGCATATCGGTAACAGCTATAGGTACAGTCGCCCATAATCCATCTCGCCCTCGTTTTTCTTTCTGCCGACCTCACGCTTGGTGAGGGGTGGTTCTTGTATTCTGTTTTACTGAGAATAATAGTTAGAAATAAGTTTAGGGTTAGGCATAGTTTTACTGGGGTTAAGTTTAGACATTTTTGGACTTAAAGCTGTAGGAAATACTTGCCGTTATAATATTCTGCCATCCACATTTCAGATTTAATTTGTGCCTTTTGTACCGCGACGCTGCCACCATTTAAAAGCCTCTGACGAAAGGTAAACAGTGTGTGCTTGTTCCAATGTGTAGCGAGTGTATGTAGCGAGTGTGTGTGTGTGTGTGTGTGTGGGGGGGGGCGCGGGCAAACTCTGTCTTTTAAAGTGATGCTTAAAGTGTATGCTGACACTGGGAACTGGGGTTTATGCTAACAGCTAGCGGTAGAGATAGAGTTATAAGCAGCGAGGCAGAGAGGTAGGTGTGACGTCCGCACAGCAGGAGAGAGAAGCCAGGATTGAGCAGATAGGCAGAGGAGTTTAAATAAGCCTCTCTGATCAGGCAGAGAGTGCACGTGAGTGACTACGTCTACTCACCTGACCAGGTGCCTGAACTAGCAGCTATGCACGCAGGCTGCGCATCATTACTTGAGTAAATGTACTTAGTTACTTTCCAGCCGTGAACGGTAGTAGCAGTAGCAGTTCAACCAGGGCTGACCATGAGCCTCATATTATCCCAGCTCTCCATGTGTAATCCCTCCTCGGGCCTTCACAAGCTCTCTTTCTCTTTCTTTCTCATCTCAGTCAGAACTCCCTTTATGTGGAACTCACAGCTTATCTGAACCTGACGGCTAATCCCTGCTCTCTCCTGTGCAGAGACAATCAGTGGCAGGGCGGCAAACAATGATATGTCTCGCACAACATACGTGCACGCACGCACACGCATGCGCACACACGCACACACAGCGTGATACCGCGTGCAAGACGATACATGGTACGTGCTTTGCAGGTCAGCCAAGGATGGGGTATAAATCCAGACGAGACCGTTCATACAGATAGCTGATCAGCAGCAGCAGGAGCAGCTGAGATAAAAGAATGCTGTCGTACACATCATGACGAAGCACCACGGAGGGATCATGTAAACATGGACTTGTTTTTGTTCTTCTCCCAGTTTGACCTTAAAGGGTTTAGTTCAGATTGTTGGTGTAGGAAATACTTGCCGTTATAATATAGTGGTTGCAAAGGTATTAATCGATTGTCGATTGTCGGTCTGGTTTTGGTGAATATTAAGTAGTTCCGGTCATTTGGTGGGGGTCTGGGGGCCACCCATTAAAAAATAAAAATGAAGCCACAAAACTAGCATCATAACCAGATGCCCGAACCACCTAAGCTGGCTCCTTTCCAGGTGAAGAAGCAGCGACTCTACTCCGAGTCTCTCTCGCGTGACTGAACTTCTCACCTATATCTCTAAGGGAGATGCCAGCCACACGTCTGAGAAAACTCATTTCGGCCACTTGTATTCGCGACCTTATTCTTTCGGTCATGACCCAAACATCATGACTATAGGTGAGAGATGATTGCTCGGTAGACAGAGAGCTTTGCTTTCTGGCTCAGCTGTCTTTTCATCACAACATACCCACAGCAACGATATAAGTTAACTGTAACTGTACAATGTGTTTGTTGGACTGTGAAGGACAAAGTTTTGTGGACACACTAAACATAGGACAGACTGGGAGGGCGATCTTTGTTGCTGTGCTCCCCCCGGTGGCACCACACACACACACACACACACACACACACACACACACACACACACACACACACACACACACACACACACACACACACACACACACACACACACACACACACACACTCATCGTTAACGTGTGATAAACACTGACATCAAGAGGATGAAAACACTGATGCCTTCCTGTGTGTCATCGTCCAGTCATGTGACCCGTGGACTTCCCTTTGTCATCCTATGCCTGGGCTGATACGAAAGGGGCTGGGCAGGCAAAGGGACGCCCAGGAGCCACGCTGTAGCAGCATGCTAACCAACAGGAGCCACGCTGTAGCAGCATGCTAACCAACAGGAGCCACGCTGTAGCAGCATGCTAACCAACTGTAGCAGCATGCTAACCTACAGGAGCCACGCTGTAGCAGCATGCTAACCTACAGGAGCCACGCTGTAGCAGCATGCTAACCAACAGGAGCCACGCTGTAGCAGCATGCTAACCAACAGGAGCCACGCTGTAGCAGCATGCTAACCAACAGGAGCCACGCTGTAGCAGCATGCTAACCTACAGGAGCCACGCTGTAGCAGCATGCTAACCAACTGTAGCAGCATGCTAACCTACAGGAGCCACGCTGTAGCAGCATGCTAACCAGCAGGAGCCACGCTGTAGCAGCATGCTAACCAGCAGGAGCCACGCTGTAGCAGCATGCTAACCAACAGGAGCCACACTGTAGCAGCATGCTAACCTACAGGAGCCACGCTGTAGCAGCATGCTAACCAACAGGAGCAATGCTGTAGCAGCATGCTAACCTACAGGAGCCACACTGTAGCAGCATGCTAACCAACTGTAGCAGCATGCTAACCAACTGTAGCAGCATGCTAACCAACTGTAGCAGCATGCTAACCAACAGGAGCCATGCTGTAGCAGCATGCTAACCTACAGGAGCCACACTGTAGCATCATGCTAACCAACTGTAGCAGCATGCTAACCAACTGTAGCAGCATGCTAACCAACTGTAGCAGCATGCTAACCAACTGTAGCAGCATGCTAACCTACAGGAGCCACGCTGTAGCAGCATGCTAACCAACTGTAGCAGCATGCTAAACTACAGGAGCCACGCTGTAGCAGCATGCTAACCAGCAGGAGCCACGCTGTAGCAGCATGCTAACCAGCAGGAGCCACGCTGTAGCAGCATGCTAACCAACAGGAGCCACACTGTAGCAGCATGCTAACCTACAGGAGCCACGCTGTAGCAGCATGCTAACCAACAGGAGCCATGCTGTAGCAGCATGCTAACCTACAGGAGCCACACTGTAGCAGCATGCTAACCAACTGTAGCAGCATGCTAACCAACTGTAGCAGCATGCTAACCAACAGGAGCCACACTGTAGCATCATGCTAACCAACTGTAGCAGCATGCTAACCAACTGTAGCAGCATGCTAACCAACTGTAGCAGCATGCTAACCAACTGTAGCAGCATGCTAACCAGCAGGAGCCACGCTGTAGCAGCATGCTAACCCAGAGGACAACGTTGAAGCTGCCAAACTCTACTGGCCAAAGCTGGAACTGCTGACGGGAGTTTTTTGCCTGTGCATGTAAGCACGAGTAATCACAGCACACCTGGGGTTTAACACGGAGCGCTCGTTAGCACTGTGGACACTTCCGGGTCCGTCAAACGCCACCGAGCAACTTCCATTGATATGAATAGTGGGGGGCGGGGCTTTCTGCTCTCTATAGCGTATATATAACCTAAGTCTATGATGCAAACCCTCACAAAATACATGCAGTGATCCGGGTCTCTAACCTGCCTCCCCCTGGCCAGCCAGGCGCCTGATGGAGGGGAAAGGAACTGGTTGGAATAACGTGTTCCTTCCACGTGCTACGTCCGGCCGGGGAAACTCCCCCCTGTCAGGTGTAAAGGAGCAACTTGGACACTCAGGCATGAAGGAAGTATGAGTTCAAGTCCGTTGCTCTCCCCAGGTTGGCGGAGGGTGTGTAGAGCCCAGGATCACATTAGATAATTGACACAGGGGTGAAAATGGGTTACAAAATCGTGGGATAAAAATGTTAAATATGATGCAAACCCACAAACCTACACTATACAACAGAGGACCAGGCTTTAAACTAGCAAAGCAACCCCAGCCGACATCGCCATGCTACAATAGGGGACCAAGGTTGTTATAGATAAAACTAGAATTGGAAGAACACATTTTAGTATACTCTGCCATACAGATTGTAGCCTATACAAAATAAATTGTGTGTGTGTGTGTGTGTGTGTGTGTGTGTGTGTGTGTGTGTGTGCGTGTGCGTGTGCGCGCACGTGCACGTGCGTGTGTGTGCATGCGTTTCATGCTTACTGTGCTGCGATAACAACTACATTTCCCTCAAAGTGTAGAATTTCTACTGCAGACGAAGTCGAGTGGTGAATTGAGCTGTTAGACTATATACTATATTGCCTGGGCTGAGTTGTATCTGCAGTAAAAGAACAAAAAGAAAAAAGGGTGAAATTGATATCAGCACTGGAACATTGAAACTGTAATTGTTTTTTTAACCTATTCTGACCTGAGATCAGATTCTAAAAATGTCTTCTACATCCTGACAGTTTTCTGAAAAAGCTATGTTTCTATGTCAGTCGTTCTTCGATTTTTCAAAAATAGCAGACCTACA
Source organism: Electrona antarctica (assembly GCF_951216825.1). Lineage (NCBI taxonomy): Eukaryota > Metazoa > Chordata > Actinopteri > Myctophiformes > Myctophidae > Electrona > Electrona antarctica. The sequence continues at coordinate 8,382,527 of NC_136793.1, forward strand.
AGCTCGTAGCGCGCCACTCGGTGGCGCGCTATGAGCTTGTAGATCTGCTATTTTTCAATAGCTAAAGCATAACATAATGCTAACACCAAAAGGGGTTCCCGCCCAAAATGCGTTAAGCCTCCTACCTGTGTATTTCATCTCGATAGAAAAGTTCAACCTTTTGATTTTGTCTGCAGTGTGGACTGAGCCCATTTAAAGCCAAATTATTCACCCCCAGGATTCCGTGGAGTACAGTCCTGGATTTTGCAGCTTGATAGTGAATATTCCGCGGACATTTTACCTAAAATGACCTCAAGACAAGGAGTAAACCTGCTTTAAACCCATTCTGGACGGGAACTCCTTTTGGTGTTTTAAGCATTATGTTATACTGTAGGTATTGAAAATACAAGCTTGTAGTGCGGCACCGAGAGCCGTGCGCGCGTGTGTGTGTCGCTGTGTGCGTGCGTGCAAGTCATTTGAACGCGTGGGAAAGATAAGGAGCATGCATGGAAATTAATTGTTACAAAGATAAGGAACAACCCGTTATATAAACGGCGGACACAATTAATGCCTTTTTTATTCAAATCCACCTCTACCACTCCAGACTCTGTGGTCAGCTGTGTAGCTCCATACGCTTTATCTTTTTACAACATCTCATAATTGGAAATACTCCAGTAAAGTAAAAACTCCTCTAAAGTTTACTTAAGTACAGTACTTGAGTAAGTGTATTAGTTATTTGGTCACGTCCCAATGGAAAGCTGCAGGGTAAATACAGAGACATCCCTCATGCCAGAGATAAACTCAACCAAGTAAACCAAGATAGACACACAATTTCCCTCGTCTTCACAATTTATGCCTCTAATATTTGATAATTAACACTCGTGGGGTAGTACAGTATATCATTTGACACAGCAATGCTTTAATGTTTTCCTAAAATGTACCACTTTATTAAAAACACGCACACGCACACACACACACACACACACACACACACACACACACACACACACACACACACACACACACACACACACGTGTAACTATAACGTACAGCCATGGCGGCAACTGTTTATTTATTCAGTCCTGTCACGTACGTTTCCTGTCCTCGTCTGAAAGTCCCTTAAACCCCAACGCAATTACCGTGGAGAAGTCCCTCTGCAGCGAGGCTCCGGGTGTACTCCACGTTGTGTTAATTGGAGACACTCTCTGTGCATGTTTGTGTTCTGATCCGGCACTCCTACACCTGCTCATAGTCAATACTGGAAGAAACACAGATCCCCACCCAAAAAATACATGTTTGTGTTCTGATCCTGCACTCCTACACCTGCTCATAGTCAATACTGGAAGAAACACAGATCCCCACCCCCAAAAATACATGTTTGTGTTCTGATCCTGCACTCCTACACCTGCTCATAGTCAATACTGGAAGAAACACAGATCCCCACCCAAAAAATACATGTTTGTGTTCTGATCCTGCACTCCTACACCTGCTCATAGTCAATACTGGAAGAAACACAGATCCCCACCCCAAAAAATACATGTTTGTGTTCTGATCCGGCACTCCTACACCTGCTCATAGTCAATACTGGAAGAAACACAGATCCCCACCCCAAAAAATACATGTTTGTGTTCTGATCCTGCACTCCTACACCTGCTCATAGTCAATACTGGAAGAAACACAGATCCCCACCCCAAAAAATACATGTTTGTGTTCTGATCCTGCACTCCTACACCTGCTCATAGTCAATACTGGAAGAAACACAGATCCCCACCCCAAAAAAATACATGTTTGTGGTTGGGTGGGTGTTGTTGTGAAGCATGCTTGTGAAAATCCTCATCGGTTGGTAGGCAGGTGGGCAGGCAGGCGGGTGGGCGGGCGGGCGGGCAGGCAGGCGGGCAGGCTGCAGGCGGCAATTACAGTGACTGGCCAATCACAGCGTGTCATTGCACAAGCCGTGTAGGCTTTGGTATGACGCGGGTGGGGCACGCATTTCCAACTTGCATCGTTCCAAGTAGGCCAGTGCCCAATGGGGACCTCTCTAGTTTGACCTAGTTTACAATTAAATTACCCTGTAAGTGTGTGCAGTGTCCTTCATCTTTGATGTACATTAATCACTATGTCCTGTATATGCGAATAATGAAATGTCAAGGCGGGTCGCTGAAGGTGACCCACACACAAGCACACACACACACACACACACACACACACACACACACACACACACACACACACACACACTCATGCGCGCACGTGCGCGAGCAGCGCATACTGTACCACATAGAAGCGTTGTTGTTGACTGTAGTGCTGTCGTAACAGAGACGATGGGGTTTCGCCAGCACTTGTCCAGGGCCAAACGGCACACTATAGCAGGTCAAGGAGGACAGCGCGATTACATTAGTGTTTAAATCTCTGCCATCACTCCCTGTCTCCTCCTCCTTGTCCTCTGTCCTCCTCACACCAGTCTTCCACTGCTCTCCTTGGCAATTGGAAGCACAGCGACAAGACGATGCAAAGACGCAATGATGCATGTAGCTGCTCCAGTGTTGTTTTTGTTGACTAAAACTAAGACAAAAAATCGACTACACCTTTTTTCACTGACGAAAACTAAATGGAAACTAAATGAAAACGAGGCTATTATGACTAAAACTAAGCTAAACAGATAGAAACTAGACTAACATGTAAGGAAGGGACTAGTGGACAAGAGATCCAGTATAAGTAATTTTACACTTGGTTGCATGCTGAAAATAGCAGATCTACAAGCTCACAACGTGTCACGCTGCGATGCGTTGTGAGCTTGTAGATCGGCTATTTTCAGCAAGTATAAAATGAGCCATTACGACAGCATCAAGGCCCGCCAAAATACATTCTAGTTGACTAAATGACCTCTCTCTCTCTTAATCGACCTCTCTCTCTCCTTTGTGTGAGGAGAGTGTACTATAGAATTAAATCAACGCTGTGTGTCTCGTCTGTCTTAGCGTTAGTGTTTGTTTTCCCCCTTCAAGGTTGTTATCATAAAACCAGCAGGACAGGACTTTCTCCTGTCATGCAGGACCATGCACTGAATCACAAACCATGCCTTTTTGTCGCACAGAATTCAGGCCCTTTATGTTATTAATACTGCTTTGAAATAGTTGGTAGCGCTGTCGCATCACTACTAGAAGCGTCTTGGTTTGATTCCCGCTGTGGGCGCTCTCCTCAGTGCCCATACCCTGGGTGGGGTTTGCATGTTCTCCCCGTGTACCCTAGGGTAGGTACCCTCACAAAAACATGCAGTAATCCTGGTCTCTAAACTGCCTCCCCCTGGCCAGCCGGGGCACCTGATGGAGGGGAAAGGAACTGGTTGGAATAACGTGTTCCTTCCACGCGCAACGTCCAACCGGGGAAACTCCCCCCTGTCAGGGAGTGTAACGCCCAGGATCACATTAGATTGACACTGGGTGAAAAAATGGGTTACAAAATCGTGGGATAAAACAGCTCTAACAACTCTAAACAGCTATAGTGTATTCTGTCTTAAAGGAGCATTCAGTGATTTGGGTGATTTGGAAAAAAAACCCGGTCCACCCGGTAACAAGATGTGCACATGCACACGCTCTACAGTGGGGGAAGTACAACAGACCAACAGCGCGTGCACCAATGCCCGCCCCACTCGATCATGATTGGAAGAAGGCCCCTCTCATCCTGATTGGATGAAGGCTTTGCCACCCAAAGCCCAAACCGAAACTAGGGTTTTTTTTACCCCAGGGGCTCACTGGGGACAGGGAGGAACTCCTTATATGGTCAGCACACTTTATAGTAGGGAGGATTATCCAAAAAATAAGTGATATTTGAATTAAGTGAAATCACTGAATATACCTTTAACACAAACATTAATTGCTATTGACAATGAAAGGAGAATTTACGTCATAGGATTGGCCTCACTTTAAAGGACAACTTTAGTTTTTTTCAACCAAGGCTCATATTGGTTGTTTTTAGAGAAAGTAAAAGATGAGTGTTACGACGGCATCAAGGCCCGTCAAAATAAAATTCTGTTCGACTAAATCAACCGTAGAAGAACGGTGGCTCGTCTCGCCCCGCTTAGCAGCCTTAACCCATTCAGACGGGAAGTGGTGTTGTTAAGCATTATGTTATGCTTTAGCTATTGGAAAATAGCAGATCTACAAGCTCGTAGCGCGGCACCGAGTGCCGCGCTACGAGCTTGTAGGTCTGCAATTTTTTAAACATCGTGAAAATGTGGCGCAAATCTTTGAATATATATTATTTTAGAGCGAACGTTTTTAACTCAAATCTTTGCTTCTGGGGGGGGGGTCCTTGGAACAACATATTTTCAGATGGGGGTCGGCGGCCAATTACATAAAGTTTGGGGGTCCTTGACATGAAAATGTTTGAGCACCACTGACATAGAAACGTATAGGGTTTTTCAGTCGGGATTTAGAAGCCTTTTTTTTTTTTAGAATCGGCCTAAATGGGCCTAAATCAGGTCTAAATGGGTTAACCCTGCATCATTTTAATGTTGGAAATCAACCTCGTTAAAAATCGATAATCAAATTTGTTGGCAACGAATTGAATTATCGATTTTTTTTATTTATCGACTTTAATCGATTTGTTGTTGCAGCCTTATTTCACACACGGCGTACTTGGACTAATGGGTTGTTCTGAGTGCAGAGTCATGACATGCCTGGATCCATGAGCACCTCATAGACGAACACAGCCAGCAGTGCTGCAGCACGTTCAAGCAACACATCACATAAGTCACTCTCTCTCCTCTCTTGCCCATCATTGTCTTTGACAGTGACACACACCCCCCCCCCCCCCCCACACACACACACACACACACACTGTGGGAAAACCCTATTGTTGGCTTCAAATTAAGAACCCAAGGGCATGGCAAGTGTCACACTAACATGCAGGCTTCACAAGACGTTTTACACACGCTATGCATTTTACACATTCGTGTTTTTCATTTTTCATGGCTGTCGGGGGAGTGTGTGTCACTGTCAAAGACAATGATGGGCAAGAGTGGAGAGAGAGTGACTTATGTGATGTGTTGCTTGAACGTGCTGCAGCACTGCTGGCTGTGTTCGTGTGTGTGTGTGTGTGTGTGTGTGTGTGTGTGTGTGTGTGTGTGTGTGTGTGTGTGTGTGTGTGTGTGTGTGTGTGTGTGTGTGTGTGTGTGTGTGTGTGTGTGTGTGTGTGTGTGTGTGTGTGTGTGTGTGTGTGTGTGTGTGTGTGTGTGTGTGTGTGTGTGGGCGGGTGGGCGGGTGGGTGTGGGAGAGAGTGTGTGTGAGGTGTTGTGGATGAGATCTTAAGTGGGGTCAGATCCACACTCTCCATCGGTGTGTTGTTAACAACCCAATAGCAGCAACAACAGCGAGCCACACCTGACACTTTTAGTTTACTAAATGTCATTTTTGTCGACTAAATCTACAGTTGATTTAGTCGACTAAAATGTATTCTGGCGGGCCTTGATGCCGTCACAATGACTGATTTTACACTTGCTGAGCTCCATGTGAAAACCGTAAGTATAGACAGGCTATTTGCAATTTTAGGCTAAACAACACAAGAATTCCAAAGGTCATCAGTAGATATAAAGGACTGGAAAGAAGTCAGATGATTTGTAACCTATGTAATGAAGCCAGAATTGGAGATGAGTACCATGTTTTGTTGGAATGTAAGAATACTAGCTTTATGAATTTCAGGCAAAAATACCTGCCAATTAATTTTTTTACCCGCCCTTCTATGTTTAAATTAATTGCATTACTAAAATCTGAAAAACAAAAAGTAATCTATAAATTGGGTGCTTTTCTGAAAAATGTTCTTCCACTGTTCAAATAGGGAAAGCCTTCCGATATGTCGATGTATATCATGTAATGTATTTTATACTGTTGATTGTATACTTTTATGAATCTGTGCTCCAAACCATGTGATCATGGTCGTGAGTTAAATAAATGATGATGATGAAAATAGCCGATTTATACAAGCTCACAACGCGTGGTTTCCATGAACCACTGGGCTCTGCAATGTGGCCCTAAAAATACACTGGTCCTCTCCATCGTCAAAGCTGCCACTCCTGCTCTAGATCTCAGAGGGATTTACATCCAGGGGAGGGGTGTGTGTGTGTGTGTGTGTGTGTGTGTGTGTGTGTGTGTGTGTGTGTGTGTGTGTGTGTGTGTGTGTGTGTGTGTGTGTGTGTGTGTGTGTGTGTGTGTGTGTGTGTGTGTGTGTGTGTGTGTGTGTGTGTGTGTGTGTGTGTGTGTGTGTGTGTGTGTGTGTGTGTGTTAATGTGACTGCGGTCGTAGCGCGGTGTCACGCTCAAGTGAACCGCACAGGATCAACGGGCTGGGCGTGCCTTTTAACCCATTTAGGCCTGACATCGAAATAAAAAAAAACTGTTTTCTGAAATACCTATGTTTTTATATCAGTGGTGCTCTATAGAGCGTCGCAGTCCCGCCTCCTACCCTGGACCAGGAAATGAAACCCAATGCATTATTCTCATAGACATTTCTTAAAGTATTTATTTAAAGACGGTTACGCCGCGGACAAAGCCAACTCGAGTCGTGACAACTCATGACAACACAAACAATATTTTGGACCAAACAAATAATTACAAAGAAGAAAAAAACGGCAGGTTACAACACTTTTTTTGTTGTTTTTCTTCTTTGTAATTATTTGTTTGGTCCAAAATATTGTTTGTGTTGGCATGAGTTCGAGTTGGCTCGAGTTGGCTTTGTCCGCGGCGTAACCGTCTTTAAATAAATACTTTAAGAAATGTCTATGAGAATAATGCATTGGGTTTCATTTCCTGGTCCAGGGTAGGAGGCGGGACTGCGACGCTCTATATTCAAGGAACACCGAACACTGAAAGTTGTTCCAGGGACCCCGCCCAGAAGCAAAGATTTGAGTTAAAAACGTTCGCTGTGAAAGAATATATATATTCAAAGATGTGCGCCAATTTTTCCAAAAATAAGAGACCTACATAGCACGGCACTCAGTGCCGCTCTATGAGCTTGTAGATCTGCTATTTTTCAATAGCTAAAGTATAACATAATGCTTGAAACACCAAAAGGGGTTCCCGCCCAGAATAGGTTAACCATGCAGGAAAAGAGCTGTTCAATACAGGCATTAGAAGCCAAGTGGAAGCCTCATTGATTTGTGTGTGTGAAGAAGACTGAATTATCCGTGATGCGTTATGGCCAACGGCTTGCGGTTCTGAGGAAAAGCCATGGTTGGGGTCTCCAAAATCAGTACCATTAATCCCGGAATTCCCTAAAGTGGAATACTCCTGGGGGAGAGATTAGGCTAACCAGAGCCTTAGATATAGACAGAGTTACGCAAACTGCGTTCACTTCATGGGACTTCAGTCCAATGGCTGCTCTCCTACATAGACTTCTGTTGAGAATGGGGACAACCAACTGGGACAATTCCTGGACCGGAAGTAGGCAGAAATGCATTGGACTCAGACAGCCCAGCTTTGATGATCTTAAATCCCCTTTATTTTAGATTGTTTTGTAGTAATAGCACAACATAAACATTAAAGAGACTTTGGTTGTTACTGTACAATACATGCAGCAGCAGAGCCGGAACGACATTGCTCCCAAACAACTTTGTCACTGACATTTTAAAGTTTTAATTTGTTTATCTTACCTGGATTTATGTGTGCTGCGGATGATCTGAACGGATAACCTAATACCATATCCTACCCTCCGCTCCACTAGTGTTATTTCCAGCCTACCTGTGCCTGGCTAAAGTTTGTCCTAGCTTGGTGGCTAGGCTGGTAGGCGGCGGCGGGCGGCCTCCTCCTCCTCCACTCTGTCCTACTGTAGCTTGGTGGCTAGGCTGGTAGGCGGCGGCGGGCGGCCTCCTCCTCCTCCACTCAGCTTGGTGGCTAGGCTGGTAGGCGGCGGCGGGCGGTCTCCTCCTCCTCCACTCAGTCGTGGTTTTCCACTTGAGAGACTGAGTATTACCCCCAAATGGCCACGGAACTGCTGACCATTAAAACAGAGCTAAAATCAATAGAGGGGATAATAGATGATCTTCTCAAACGACAAACCCTCCTCAGCTCCAGACTGGCCACGCTGGAGTCGCCTGGCAGTAGTGGCAGCAGACAGGTGGCCGTGAAGTCCAGGGATGGCGGAGCCAGCATGAATCCTTCTCCCCGTAATTCCTACCGTTCTTGGGCAGCGGTGGTGAAGGGAAATAAACGCTCTTCCTTGTCGCTCTTTGGTGCCTCTGATATCCTCCCGTTATCAAATGGCTTTGCACCGCTGGTGGATCTCACTGACGACATGTCTCAGTCCACTCCAACATTAACCACTTTGACTCTTTCTGGAAGAAAACGCACCTGTACAAGAGAGACAATATTCACCCAAATATAAAAGGTTCAAAGACACTCACTGCCAATTTTGCCTCTCATTTTTCATGTTCAAGGTCAGGTTGACTACCTAAAAGCAATATGCTCCACCACCGTAGCTACAATCCCTTTGTTCCCAGTTTAGTATCTCCTTCCATTACTACATTCATAGCTACAGTTTCAACCCCAGTAACAGGGGTAAAGACTAGTGACAGTACAGTTCTTATTAAGAAAAATAGCAATATTGATGTTAGAAATCCCGCCATGGTGCGCCGGCCTCGACATGTTTCGCGACCGAAGGGGGTAAACTATTTGAATTTAATAACAGTTACCTTGAACTTGAAGCCTTCGTTCACCTCAGGTATTATACCTTCAAACCCTCTAAATCGGTCGGAGGCTGCATTAACTAGCAGCTACATCTCCCCTCAGCCAGTGTCTCGGGATTCTGAGGGGGAGGTAACACAGGTTTTCTTGTGTAAGGGCCTACACTGTCTGCATCTAAATGTGCATAGTCTACATCCTAAAAAAAGGGAAGATTAGTATTTTATGTTTCACTGAAACATGGTTGGATTAATCCATTAGAGACTGTGAAGTAGAAATTGAAAATTATGTAATAATCCGTAGGGACAGAAATAGACAAGGAGGAGGTGTTCGTATATATGTAAGGTCTGATTTAAATTGTAATGTTTGAAATCGAAGCAGTTTGGTTAGATATTCTCCCTACAAAAAGCAAGCCTATTTTGATGGGGGCTCTGTACAGACCCCCGGATCAGAGTCGCTTTCTGGAATCTTTGGAAAACGGTTTGGCCAACAACCTGGATATCTTGAATAAAGAAATAATTTTAATGGGTGCCATAAATGTCGACATTTTAAATGTAGGGGCAGCATTACAATGCACTGAAAAACCTTTTGCAATCAAATAGTCTTACTCAGTTGATAACAGAACCCACTAGAATCACGGCGCATAGTCAAACTATAATAGATTTAATAATGGTTCTGATGAAAGCAAAATTTCTCAAAGTGGAGTAATTGTGTGTGGATTAAGTGATCATTTCATTACGTATTGTACTAGGAAAGTCAGGAGGTCTACAATAAACAGCCACAAAACCGTTACATGTAGATCACTAAATAGACGGAACGAACGGACTGGTCCCACATTTCTATGAGTATGGATGCCGACCTTGCAGGGGCACTTTTTCAAAGTACGTTTCTTAACGTGATAGATAAAATAGCTCCATCAAAGAAGGTACGAATAAAACAAAGAACACAGCCATGGATGAGTAAAGCTATTCTAGATACAATCCATTTTAGAGACAAAATATTGAAAACATTTAAGAGAAATAGGTTACCAGAACTAGAAAGTAAATTAAAAAAAATCAGAAACAAAGTACAAAAAATGGTAGAAGAAGCCAAAAAACATTTTTATAAAAATAAGATTGAAGAACATAAAAGTGACTCAAAAAAGCTTTGGGCAACCCTGAAGTCACTGGGGACTAAAGATAAGCCCAAAACGAAAAATGACAATATAGGTCTTATGGTAAATGGTTCTTTAACCTTTGATAAAGCCAGTGTGGCAGAGAACTTGCTTTTTTCACCAATATTGCAAATGATTTAGTCCAGAAACTCCCCGTTAGTACAGGTGAATATGGAGAAACCCAAGTTAATAATTATTATGAGGCCAAAGGTATAGGGAAAGAACAATTCTCTTTCTCACATATATCAAATGAAACAGTTGCAAAGATTTTAAGAGGATTAGATACTGCCAAAGCAACTGGCTTAGATTCCATCCCCGCCACTTTTTTGCGGGATGGAGCCAAGGTAATAGCTCCATAATTATGTAACACACATCATAAACCTTTCAATCTCCCAAACAAAGGTGCCACATGATTTTAAAAAGGCCAGAGTTACTGCCCTACATAAAAAGGCAGGTAGGTTTCAAAAGTGAGGCTCTGTCTTTGATGATAGAGTCTTACCTTTCAGATAGATTTCAAATGGTCGAAACAGGTGGTTTGCTCTCGGAGCCTAAAAGACTCACATGTGGAGTTCCGCAAGGAAGTATAATAGGGCCTTTATTATTTTTGTTGTATATTAACGGCATGGATGCAGCCTGTTCATGTCCCTTATTTTTGTATGCAGATGATTCTGCCTTACTGGTGACAGGTGAGTGCCTAGAATCAGTTAGCCGCTCTCTAGAAAACGAGCTAAAAAAAAGTCAACAGCTGGTTATGTGAAAACAAGTTATCCTTGCATTTGGGTAATTCTGAATGTATTGTTTTTGCTTCCAAGCACAACTTAAGAGAGGTAACCAACTTCTCAGTCAAATGTAACGGAGTTAAACTCAGGAGAAAAAATCAGTTACATATTTAGGTTGCACACTAGATCAGAACATGTCCAGTGATGTCACTGATCGAGTCATTTGGAGTGAATATTGTGGTCCAAAAAACAACTTTAACTCATTATTTGCTACAGTCTTGTTTCTGGCGAAAATGTAACTAACTCTGTTTGGTTAGAGAGAGAGAGAGAGAGAGAGAGAGAGAGAGAGAGGAGAGAGAGGAGAGAGAGAGAGAGAGAGAGAGAGAGAGAGAGAGAGAGAGAGAGAGAGAGAGAGAGAGAGAGAGAGAGAGAGAGAGAGAGAGAGAGAGAGAGAGAGAGAGAGAGAGAGAGAGAGAGAGAGAGAGGAGAGAGAGAGAGAGAGAGAGAGAGAGAGAGAGAGAGAGAGAGAGAGAGAGAGAGAGAGAGGAGAGAGAGAGAGAGAGAGAGAGAGAGAGAGAGAGAGAGAGAGACAAAGGAAAAAGTCAACAGCTGGTTATGTGAAAACAAGTTATCCTTGCATTTGGGTAAATCTGAATGTATTGTTTTTGCTTCCAAGCACAACTTAAGAGAGGTAACCAACTTCTCAGTCGAATGTAACAGAGTTAAACTCCAGGAGAAAAAAATCAGTTACATATTTAGGTTGCACACTAGATCAGAACATGTCTAGTGAACCGATGGCCCATTCAGTTATTGGCAAGATCCATGCAAGGACTAAGTTCCTAGCTAGGATTGCCACATTTCTAGATAGAACCACTATGAGGACACTGGCCTCAGCATTAGTACAATGTCTCTTTGATTATACCTGCCTAACCTGGTACAGCAGCTTACTGTATCTAAAAATACCAAAGATAAACTACAGACATCACAAAATAAACTAATGAGGGTAGTCCTTTATCTCTCCCCAAGAACCCACATTGGCACTAACCATTCCACTGGGAGCCAATTTAATTGGCTCCCAGTGGAAGGCAGAATTCAACAACTGAGACTCATTATGGTCTATAACATTTTAAAAGAACAATGCCCAAAATATTTTAAAGGTTACCAGTGGCGTGCACAGACATTTAGAGGGGCAGGTGCTCAAGTGGAAAAAAAGGGCACCTTGTGCAGCGCGTGGAACCGGCCGGTTGCCTTAATAGTGTGAGATTTATAGATTTTGGGGCATAAATAATATATTAGAAGCTTTTTATCAAGAATTGATCAATGTCACCATGGTCCACATACTGTACACTGTACAGTGTACACTGTACACTACAAAATAAGAAAAAAACAAAAAACTGCTCTAGCACCTCCTAATGTCTATCTGTGCACGCCACTGAAGGTTACTTCCCGTATGTTAACCAGTTCCATAGTTTGAACACAAGGGCTAGTGTAGATGATCTTATACCACCAAACCTAAGACATAAGGTAGGTAGAAGCTCTTTTAAATATACAGGGGTGGAGGATTGGAACAAAATCCCAAGGGAAATTACATTTGCCCAGTCTTTGAACATTTAAAAAAAATATGTTGAAAAAGTGGCTGATGGGCAAGTTAGTATAGTGCTGAATTTATCTATTTATATCTATTTATTGTCTTTTGTTTATTGATCTATGATGGCCTGTTGTAAATGTCATTAGTATTGTAATGTTAGTACACATGTTCTTCCTATGCTGTAACTATTTATACAACGATACGATACAACTTTATTGTCAGCTTTCACCGAAATTTGCTTTGCGTCCATGACGTCACCGTTCAAGATACAGACAGGACATACACAAAACATTACACAAGGTACATTACAGGACACACATCACAGAAGCAGACAGGAACAAGAACAATAGAACATATCCTCTTGGTTTACCGATTTTGGTTTAAAAGCAGAACAGACTGATGTACAAAAGAGTTCTTTAGCCTGTTTTTCTTATATTTTGGGACTCTAAACCGCCTCATGGAGGGCAACAGTTGATATTCATCATTTAAAACATGTAAGGGGTCAGAGGAGATGCTCTTCGCCAGTCTAAGCATGCTATTGATCTGGGCTTCTTTAAAGGAACGTAACACAACCTCGACTGACCTACCAACAATTTTCTATTAGATGGCTCTGGTCTCGTGTAGCCAGACAACTATTCCACAATCTCCGAATGCTATATGATGAAAGCGTGCTGAATTAGAAGGCTCTGAGGATAACTAGCCGGTCTCCTCTGGTAGCCCAACATTTCATCAGAAAGGTTGGCTGAGGACAACAAATAAATAAATAAAAGGATAATAACAGTCGACCACAAACACATCCAGATGGCAATTAATTAACAGAGAGAGACAGATTGACACACACACACACACACGCACACACACACGCGCGCGCGCGCGCGCACACACACACACACACACACACACACACACACACACACACACACACACACACACACACACACACACACACACACACACACACACACACACACACCACAGAAATAGTGAAATCTCCGAGACACATTATGTCAAAGCAATTCAGAACTTGATGAAAACAAACCGCGGATATCTGTGGTAAAAAAAAACAAAAAAACGCTGGTACACAATGTTTCGAGTGCATGGAGTGTGCCTCGGTGTTGCTAGGCAGATTATCGAGCGGGGGCGGTAGAGTATACCACAGTCCTGACGTCACTCGCTCATCTCCTGGCTTGCGATAGAAGGCTAATTTCTCTACGGAGAGTAACTGTGGGTCATCTTAGAACTAGAGGTGCTCCCATCCTTAGAGTATATATGAATAGAGACGGCACCCGGAGGAAACCCTGAGGCGAAATGGACATAGTGGCCGGATTTGTCATTGCAGCTCGAGCCAGCGCTGGTCCGTTGACTATCATTGCACACGTTCATGTTATTGGGCCCATGACACGTGAACGCTGTTTCATACGTGAACGTGCGCAATGATAGTCAACGGCAGCGCGTTCATGTTATTGGGGCAAATCCATCCCAGAATGCACTCTGTTCCTGCCCGGAAGGAGGAGTGAAATCGTGCTTTTGAGCAACTTAATGCTAGTGGATGGGAGAAGAACTCTGGTGCCGTCTCTATTCATATATACTTTCAAATCTTTGAATGTATATTCTTTCAGAGCGAACGCTTTTAACTCAAATCTTTGAATGTATATTCTTTCAGAGCGAACGCTTTTAACTCAAATCTTTGCTTCTGGGGGAGTCCCTGGAACGACATATTTTCAAATAGGGGTCGGTGGCCGATTACATATACATTTTGGGGTCCTTGACATGAAATATTGAGCACCAGTGATATAGAAACAGAGGTATTTCATGATTTAGAAAACATTTTTAAAATGTCGACTTAAATGTCGGCCTAAATGGGTTATACTATAGCCTACCTGACTTTTATACAACTTAAATGGTATAAAACATTGGTTTATCCAGATTAGGTAAATTGCCGATCACTGATCGAGTCATTTGGAGTGAATATTGTGGTCCAAAAAACAACTTTAACTCATTATTTGCTACAGTCTTGTTTCTGGCGAAAATGTAACTAACGCTGGAAAAAGGTTTGGCAGCTACTATACCGTGTGTAGAGAGAGAGAAGAGAGAGGAGAGAGAGAGGAGAGAGAGAGAGAGAGAGAGAGAGAGAGAGAGAGAGAGAGAATTACAATGTGTGACAGTGCAGAACCATTAAGCTGTTCAATGAGGCGAAAACAAGAGTTAGATGAGGTGAGCGTGTCAATGTTGGCAGTGAAGTACAACCCCTCTGGATGGATGGATGGCTGTGGCCATGCTGTTGAAAACCCCACCAGGTCATTATTAGTAATTACTTCTAATAGTTTGTGATTTTGCAATGGTAGAAGTACTGGGTTATTGTCTCCACCAGGCAGAGAGTACTGTGTTATTGTCTCCACCAGGCAGAGAGTACTGTGTTATTGTCTCCACCAGGCAGAGAGTACTGTGTTATTGTCTCCACCAGGCAGAGAGTACTGTGTTATTGTCTCCACCAGGCAGAGAGTACTGTGTTATTGTCTCCACCAGGCAGAGAGTACTGTGTTATATTCTCCACCAGGCAGAGAGTACTGTGTTATTGTCTCCACCAGGCAGAGAGTACTGTGTTATTGTCTCCACCAGGCAGAGAGTACTGTGTTATATTCTCCACCAGGCAGAGAGTACTGTGTTATTGTCTCCACCAGGCAGAGAGTACTGGGTTATTGTCTTCACCAGGCAGGGATGTATAGAGAGTGGGTTATTGTCTCCACCAGGCAGAGAGTACTGGGTTATTGTCTCCACCAGGCAGGGATGTATAGAGAGTGGGTTATTGTCTCCACCAGGCAGAGAGTACTGGGTTATTGTCTCCACCAGGCAGAGAGTACTGGGTTATTGTCTCCACCAGGCAGAGAGTACTGGGTTATTGTCTCCACCAGGCAGAGAGTACTGGGTTATTGTCTCCACCATGAGGGGACGTGCAGAGAGTGTTATATGGGCAGGGGCTGAAATCCCGTAAGAGGGCACTTTTGAATAGCAGATCTACAAGCTCACAAGAGCTTGTAGATCAGCCATTTTCGGGGCACAAACGTGTTCAACGCAAAATACTGTGTTCAAGTTCAGCTATTCTCCTGAATGCTGCCTTCCGGCATGGCATGGAAAGGAGAGGAGGGCATTTGCATGTCTTCCACCATCAGTAAACGCTGCATTCGTGGTCTGGAAAGGGCAGTTGTTTTACAGACGGCTAAAAAGGGCAGAGGCTGAAGCCCCCTTTGATGTCTATGTACATGTCCCTGCCACCATGCCAAAGGCATGGGAAGAGAGTGTGGTTTGCACCCTGTCTGTGTGTCCGTCCGTCCGTGTACAGCGAATCTCCGGTCGATGTGCACACACAATAAATAGACCCTATTTACTCTATCCATCAGCATTTGGTCTGACTGAGGTAACAATGTGCTGTATATTCTATTCTATCGATATCATCAGTGAGTATATATGAATAAATATCCATCTATCGTCCGGCTATGAATGAATGGATGGACATTTTCTTCGTCGTAGTTTTTTAATCAACAGAATCAACACTGCTAGAAAGCCACCAAAGCATGAGGCTGAAATGTGATTTACATGGAGACAGGAGGACTGTTTGTTGAACTTCAACAGATCGATGCTGTCCACCGTGTTTGCTGCGTTCCAGTATAACAACAGCAACTGTAATTGACTGTGTTTATAAGGCGTGTGTGAGCCTGTGCACCGCAACGGTACAATACAGGAGCATTGTGTTTATAAGGCATGTGTGTGCCTGTGCACCGCAACGGTACAATACAGGAGCATTGTGATAGCAAATTGTCATGATTTAGAAGATTTTTTTAAAAATGTTGACGTCAGGCCGAAATCGGTTTAAGTAAACTTTAAGTAAAGTTTTTTACTTTACTGGAGTATTTCCAATTATGACATGTTGTAAAAAGATAAAGCGTAGAGCTACAGTCTGAAGTGGTAGAAGTAGATTTGAATAAAAAAGGCATTAACCCATTTTGGGCGGGAATTCCTTTTGGTGTTTCAAGGATTACTTTAGCTATTTTTGAAAAATCATGAAAATGTGGCGCAAATCTTTATATATATATTCTGTAAGAGCGTAACGTTCCTTATCTTTGTATTCCAATTTCCACGCATGCTCCTTATCTCTCCCACACGTTCAAATTTACGTACTCCTTATCTTCATTTCACCCGGCACGCACGCACGCACGCACGCACGCACGCAACGCACACAACGCACACAACGCACGCACGCACCAAGCGAGCACGCCCACACAGAGACGGGGACACAGTGCATATAGACGGGGGGTGTGGGTTTTCTTTGTCTGCCTGTTCTTTTTGTAAAGAAGTAGAAGCTCCCCCCAAAATAATTGGAAGGTGGTGTGAATCAGGTGACATTTCTACGCGTCCCGCTGTCACTCTCCCACCCACACCCACGTCTGGATCTAAAGGAACTGCTGTTCAACCCATTTAGGCCTGACATCGAAATTTAAAAAAAAAAGTCTTCTAAATCCTGACAGTTTTCTGAAATACCCATGTTTCTATATCAGTGGTGCTCAATATTTCATGTCAAGGACCCCCAGAATTATGTTTATTTGGCCGTCGACCCTGATTTGAAAATATGTTGTTCTAGTTTTCTGAAAAACCCTATACGTTTCTATATGTCAGGGGTGCTCAAACATTTTCATGTCAAGGACCCCCAAACTTTTTATGTAATTGGCCGCCGACCCCCATCTGAAAATATGTTGTTCCAGGGACCCCCCAGAAGCAAAGATTTGAGTTAAAAACGTTCGCTCTGAAAGAATATGTATTCAAAGATTTGCGCCACATTGTCACAACTTTTCAAAAATAGCAGACCTACAAGCTCGTAGCGCGGCACCGAGTGCCGCGCTATGAGCTTGTAGATCTGCTATTTTTCAATAGCTAAAGTATAACATAATGCTATGAACACCAAAAGTGGGAAGAAGACTCACTTCTTCAGTCTCCATCTTATAGCCCGCAGCACTTTTGCCCTCGCCTCTAGGACATTGTAGGCTTATAAAAACGTTAAAATGTAATTTAAATCGAATGTTACAGCATGTTGACAGATGCTAGACTCTGTCTACATGCTAGACTCCCATAAGAGAAGGTATGTGGTGCATTGCAAATGATCAAATATTTTCCTTTTTTTATATAAGTTTTATCCCACGATTTAACCCTTTTTTCACTACTGCATGTTGGTTTTTTTTTTGTGAGGGTACATGAATTCAGTTCAAGGAGAAATTAGGTCATATGTGCCTCAAATATGACATACATTTTGTCCACACACGTCTCATATTTGCCATTGACAATGAAAGGAGAAATTAGGTCAAATGTCCGTCAAATATACATTACATTTGTGGCAACGCAAACATTAAATGTCATATGTAGACGAGCAAATCAGCTAACACATAAATCACATAAATCACATCACATAAATTGTTCATGAGATGATGTATGATGATGTATAATGATAAGAGCGCCCCTCACTTCACACGGGTGTGATTATTTTTACATAGGATGCTCTCACCAGACAGCGACAAAGTGCAACTATCTCCTCAATGTGTTGATCTGAGCGTGCAGGAGGGTTTGTAGGGTCCAATCAGACTTGCGAGATATGGGGTTGCCATACCTTTGGTTGCTTTCAAAACTATAGCTTACAAAGCAGAATAATTGTACATTTTGTTACTTGCTCAAGCAGAGCGCGCAAGTATTGTAATCGGCTGCGTATGTCTGTGTTGTCCACCGGCCAATAAGGGACCACCATTCTTGATGACGTAACTAAGGTACCTTTGGTGATCTATGTATGTATGTATGTCTCTCTCTCCAGGCATCGGTCAGGGGGTGCCCGTGGTGGCGCTGATCGTGGAGGGCGGTCCCAACGTGATCTCCATCGTCCTGGAGTACCTCAGGGACACTCCCCCGGTCCCCGTGGTGGTGTGTGACGGCAGCGGCCGCGCCTCGGACATCCTGGCCTTCGGACACAAGTACTCCGAGGAGGGAGGGTACGGCCAAATGACCATGATTAAATTAACAGAACCCCGGGGAACAACTCTTCTGAATAACTTTATATGGTTGTATATGTCCAAGATAATTAACTTCTCAGGACATAACCTGGTGTTCCAATGTATCCAAAGTGCTTATTATTTAGTCACAAGCTTTTAATTGGTTCAAAATTCACACATTTTCCAAAAATAGTGATTTCTTTTTTCTTTTTGTATGAGGTTTCTGCCCGTCGACAGTGTTATTCAGAAGATGTTATTCCGAAGCTGTGAAACTGAAAAAATGATTTAGTCTACTCTGGGGTTCTGTGTGTGTGGCTGTGCCTTTAACCATTCTACTCTGGGGTTCTGTGTGTGTGGCTGTGCCTTTAACCATTCTACTCTGGGGTTCTGTGTGTGTGGCTGTGCCTTTAACCATTCTAATGTCTACTCTGGGGTTCTGTGTGTGGCTGTGCCTTTAACCATTCTACTCTGGGGTTCTGTGTGTGGCTGTGCCTTTAACCATTCTACTCTGGGGTTCTGTGTGTGTGGCTGTGCCTTTAACCATTCTACTCTGGGGTTCTGTGTGTGTGGCTGTGCCTTTAACCATTCTACTCTGGGGTTCTGTGTGTGTGGCTGTGCCTTTAACCATTCTACTCTGGGGTTCTGTGTGTGTGGCTGTGCCTTTAACCATTCTACTCTGGGGTTCTGTGTGTGTGGCTGTGCCTTTAACCATTCTAATGTCTACTCTGGGGTTCTGTGTGTGTGGCTGTGCCTTTAACCATTCTACTCTGGGGTTCTGTATGTGTGGCTGTGCCTTTAACCATTCTAATGTCTACTCTGGGGTTCTGTATGTGTGGCTGTGCCTTTAACCATTCTACTCTGGGGTTCTGTATGTGTGGCTGTGCCTTTAACCATTCTACTCTGGGGTTCTGTATGTGTGGCTGTGCCTTTAACCATTCTAATGTCTACTCTGGGGTTCTGTGTGTGTGGCTGTGCCTTTAACCATTCTACTCTGGGGTTCTGTATGTGTGGCTGTGCCTTTAACCATTCTAATGTCTACTCTGGGGTTCTGTGTGTGTGGCTGTGAAACAATACCACACACCATATTTATTTTTCCGTTTCGAGAAATAAAGTCAGACATCGTTATTTCTGCAAACCGCATATAACAAATATAACATCTAAAACAACATTTAGTTTATGTAAGTTTGTAATGTAAGTTTGCCTACATGTGGAAGTAGTTGGAATGCAAATGACACATTAGCTTGAACAATGCCCGTCTCCAGCCGGGAGGGAGGTGTGAACAGCACTGCTTGCGGGGGAGAAAGGGTGAGAGTCTAAGAGCGGTCCCACGGACCGAAAAAGAGGAGACATTTTAGTAGAATTATGTCTAAAATCATATTTCCAAACGAGATGGTTTGAATCGAACATTTAGAAAAAGTCATGCAAGGGGAACTTTCTCAGGACTTCATGGGCAAAGAAAATCCACTTAAAAATTTCAAAATCGGTCAGCCAGACCGCTCCGACGCGCTAGTGTTAACCATTCTGATGCAGTGCTGGATTGGAGGGCGGAGCCAGAGATGATGAGTGGCCATTGTCTCTCCAGACACTATTTAAGAGACCTGCTCTCACATAACCTCGCCTCACCAGGCTTTCCACCACCTCGGAGGAAAGCCTGGTCTCTGTTTCAAAAGTCCGTATGATCCTGTCGGGAGCGGATGATATCGTTATGTCATGTTGTAGTATTGTTTTGTAGGCGACAGGCAGGAACAACAGGCGGCAACTTCCTTTTCCCTCAAACAATAAAAACTCTCGTAGCTTTTATTGAGAAAAATTGGTTTGAGGGAAAAGGAAGTTGCCGCCTGTTGTTCCTGCCTGTCGACTATCATCCGCTCCCGACAGGATCATATACCTAAATGAAATGGTGCCCAGGCTAGCTCTCACAGTACTTCAGATCTGCATTTCTCCACAGGCTGCAGGAGAGCTCCCTTCTTTTGTTTGTTTGTTTTCGGTTCTAAGGTTTTGGGCAGCATGTTTCCCTGCCAATATAAGTTGGAAACTTTGATTTAATTACTTCAGTTATTTAATTTCCCACAAGTATGTAAAATAAATACTTAACATGGGGTCTCGCCTAAAGCTAAAAGTTTGGTAAGCTACAAAACTTTGTGGTTGTAGTTTGGGCTGCTTGTGTAATTAACGAGCAAGCCAAGTTCAGGTTCACACCTATCCTTTGTGGCAGCAGGGGGGTGGAGCCATGGGAATAGGGGAGTCTGCAAGTCCAGTGACGTCAGCATTGGGGATTCCCTATTCAGGTTCATCTGGGGAACCATCGCAGGTTTGGCTTGTGGCCACGGTGCTTAAGTAACTACTTTGTTATTTGAAGTCATTTTTTGTTGGGTCGACTCTGTCAGGCAAAGTGCATTTCCCCTTTGGGACTTGTGAGTGGTGGTTAAGTGGTGGTAAGTGGTTAGAGCTATATGCTCGGGAGCACTTCTTTGGCCTTGGGCGGTGGCCAGCTTGCTGGAGACTTTTCCCTCGCCAACATTTAAGATGCATAAGTACCTGTCCCAAGTATCCCCTGAAGACTACGGTTGAGATTTAGAGACGTTTTTTGTCTAGGCAGTTAGACTAGTTAGTCTAGGCTCAACTAGACTAAACATAATTTGGCCCAAGGACACTTCGACATGTGGACAGGAGGAGCCGGGATTCGAACCGCTGACCCATGGATCATTGGACGACCTGCTCTACCTCCTGAGCCACAGCCGCCCTGACGAGGTGAAATCCATGATCAGCGATAAGTTGTTTGAGCAGCAGGTTTTGGCCCCGCCTCCAAAGGTGCATGTGGCTCAGGAGGAGAGTGTGTCCGTGGTTACAGCGCCCCCAGCTGGGCTAACAGAAGGAGTTGTTGACCTTACAGTTGCAGTTGAAAGAGAGGGATATTGAACTGCAAGTACAACTGAAGGAGAAAGATTTGGCAATGGACAAATTAAGGCACGAGACAGAGATGGCAAAAATTGGAAATTGAGGGCGCAAGGCTCAAGCTGGTGAGAGATGGTAAATTGGGTGAGGTGAAGAAGGAGGAGTCGGGGTGGTGACAATGGCAACAACATCTTGAATAGTCTCCGGTTAGTCTCCAAGTTCAGTGAGAAGGAGGTGGATGTGTTCTTCACTTTGTTTCTCGTTATGGCCTCAGAGCCAGCCATAACAATTTTTAAGTTTAAGACTGTATGCTGTTGTTGAGACGTGTGTGCTTTTTAATCCTGGTACGCCTGGCAGAAGAGGGGAGATGATTTATTCCGACCCGTGTCGTACGCAGCATCAGAAGGATAATCACATCACACGCTGTAAAAAGTGACAGTACAATTATCAGCGCTGTCGTGACGGAGCGCGTGAAGAGGACACGCAACAGCAGGGACGTGCACGCATAGACATCAAAGGGGGCTTCAGCCCCTGCCCTTTTACCCGTCTGTAAAACAACTGTCCTCTCCAGACCACGAATACATCTTCTCTTGACTCTTGAAGTGGGCGGTCGCATTACTTTTCTCTCTCCCTCCCTGTCTATTCTCACCTCTCTCCCTGCTTACGTGTCTCTCTACACTGCCTCTCGTCTAAATCTCTGACTAAAAATGGAGTTAATTAGCTGGTCATTAAGTGCTTTCGACAAGATTTTTTCGGACCGACATTCCGGTGCGGGGGAGCCGACATGCCCACCGGGATCTTTTCCTGCTGGTTATGTGAGAGACCCTTATCGCCTTAATTGGGGGATGTTATGTCTGACCGTGCTTTCCATAGAGGATGTGGAAGACCTATGGATAATTGGACTCGTGGTGGCAGGCTTGGTGCTATCAGGCCTAGGCGGGAGTCTGATCTACCGGAAAATTTCGAGGGGAGCAGTCGTCGACGACGTCGGAAGTGGGCCCAAGCTGCTCACCATGGTAACTGAACTGTGCAGGGTGACGGGAGGCCTCGCTGTGGCTATAGCTGAGCTCAATCGAAAGCATGATTCCAACTTTGAAAAACTTTCTGAGAGACTCATTGGCCTCGAGCGAAGATTTGAGATCTGCCTGGAGCGTCTATCTGCGATACAAGGGATGTTACTACGGGCAAAACTCGAGAGAGATGATTCTGAATAAAATAAGAATCCCTTTCTCGCATAATCTGAAAAAAGGCTCATGGCGAATGCAGTGGAGATGATCACGCGCACCCCCCCCACCTACCCCCCGCACACAGCATCTGAAAGTGCTCCCGTCTGGGAACCAAGGCCACGCAGTCTGTACAGCTTGCTGTGTTATTCCTCTCACTATCTGGACTTTGAGACAGAGCGACCTGGGATCCAAATCCGGGAGGACAGCTCAGGACACACAAACATAAACAATGAACTTAACGAACACTTCACACACACTCCTACACCACACGCCGCCCTCCCCCCCCCCCCTTGGATGATGCCCAAGCCCCACCCGCTGCTGCTCCGGCTGTGCTCCCTTTTTTTTTTTTCCTACGCGCACGCAGCCCTTCCAACTTGAAGAGCGGCGTGAGAGTAGTGCTTTTTGATCGGTGTACAGACCTACAACCCGCCCTGCCCCCCACCCAAGAACATTCTGTGCCCACACGATACAATGCAACTGTAATGTAATGTGATGTGATGTTTACACCCGTCCCCCCCTCCCTCTCTGTCAAAACACCCACCCCAACTCTGCCCCCCCCCCCCCTATCCTTCTTTTTTCTTCTTTTCTTATTTTTCTGATGTAAAGAGAAGCTAGTGGCGGCGCGACCCATGTTGCTGCGGCCCGTGTATTCATTCAGCACATCATAATTTCGTTGTACTTCATTGAACAATGACAATAAACCCCCATTCCATTACATGGTGGAAGTAATGCAAATGCCACTCCTTTCATTTCCTTTCCATGCCATGCCAAAAGGCAGCATTCAGGAGAATGGCTTTTTTAATCCTGAACGTGAACACAGTATTTTGCGTTGAACAAATTTGTTTTGAAATCCATGTCGTTACACACCGCATCTCCACTAGCTAAGGAGTGCTGGGTTGTGCCCCGAAAATAGCTGATCTACAAGGTCACAACGCGTCGCAGCGCAACGCATTGTGAGCTTGTAGATCTGCTATTTTCGACATTTTTGTCCAAAATTGCCCTCCTAACACTCTCTGCGCAACACACATGAAATGCGGTGGCACCGCCAGGCCTCATTTAAATATATATATTTTTTTAAATTATTTCTTTTGTAAGGTTTTCTGACCTCAATTGCACCCAAAAACACATGACTTTTGAACATTCAGTGCATTAAACACGTGCTCTGATTGGCCTGTGGACCGTGATGTAACCGTCCACAAATCCCGCCCCCCTCTCCAACCCTGCCCCTCTCCCCTGCCATGGGGGGAGGGGGCAAGGTCATTTTCAAATGAGAGATTTAAAAAATCACACCCGTGTGAACTGAGTGGTGCAAGGTCTTATATAGCCTGATCAGCTGTGGTCTGACGTAATGTCAGTGACCATAGTAACCATGCTCATTATTTTGGGTCCCACGTACAGGTACACACATACATAGACACATAGACACATATATACAGACAAAGCTGGTTGTTGGAGTGGTTTGCACCACTCAAAAATAAGAAAATAAACAATTCTCAAAATATAAAGAATATGTTCTCTCTCTCTCTCTCTCTCTCTCTCTCTCTCTCTCTCTCTCTTCTCTCTCTCTCTCTCTCTCTGTGTCTCTCTCTCTCCCTCCTCAGCATCATTAATGAGTCACTGAGGGACCAGCTGCTGGTGACCATCCAGAAGACGTTCACGTACAGCCGGACCCAGGCCCAGCACCTCTTCATCATCCTCATGGAGTGCATGAAGAAGAAGGAGCTGGTGAGCCCCCCCCCCCACACACACACACACACACTAGCCCATTTAGACCTGACACTACCCAGCCAGCACGCCAACGTGGGTCCCATGTGGTTTAGAGGTGGGCTACCTATGTGGGAGCCAGGTGGGATAACCATATGGGACCCATATAGAAATGTCAGCGGGCACCAGATGGTTCTCACCTGGGTTGCCCATGTGGGTTATAAGTGGGTGCTACCTGGGCCCTAGGTGGGCCCCTACTAGACAATTTTATGTGGGACCCAAGTGGGTCCTAACTGGGATGCCCACGTGGGCTTTAAGTGGGTTCTACCTGGGCCCTAGGTGGGCCCCAACTAGGCAATTTTATGTGGGACCCAAGTGGGTCCTAACTGGGCTACATTCTACAAAATGTCTTCTAAATCCTGACAGTGGTGCTCAACCTTTTTCATGCCAAGGACCCCCAGCATTATCTGTTTTTGGCCGCCGACCCCCATCTGAAAATATGTAGTTCCCCCCCCCCCCCCCCCCCCCCCGCGGAGCGCCGTCTAACACAGGATCTTTTTTCAGAAAAAGACGGGATGATTTAGATCGCGAATTATGAACGTTTTAAGATTTTCGTTTTCATCAGCTAAACGGGAGGGAGTTTTTCGATGACGCCTCACTCTTGCGCGTCACCGAGGAGAGCCCAGGAGGCGCGCCTGGGCTATACAGCCATGCGATCTGTTCTCGTATCAATAAACTTCGTCTTTAGGACAATACTTCGTCCTGAGTGTCGGGCGTTACTAATAGAAAGGACAAAGAACTTCGTCCTGGGCGATGGGAGTGTTAACGTTCTGGTGCAAATGTTTTCCCCCACTTGGGAAGTATCACTGACGGCCTGAGGGAGTGTTGCTGCTCGCTGGGAGTCTGTGGGATTGAGATGATGGAAGCTGTACTTAGTGCTCTGATGGTTTTAAGTACTCTCATAAACACATGTGTTACATAACCCAAGAATCAAGAAAACGTCTTCATTGTCACATCACATTACAAGTAAAGGTGGGTGTAAGTCTTATCTGTGCTGCAGGCTCATCATTACAGTTAAAAAAAAGATAGAGATAGGAGAGCATAAAGTGCATAATATGACTAATCTGCATGCATGATACAATATGAGTGCATAATAAATAAATAGGTCATGAATGTACTGTACGTGTATAAATATTTAATAACATAGTTGCTGCGAGAGTGAGATCTTACAGCCAACACCAGAGTGAGGTCTTATAGCCAACACCAGAGTGAGGTCTTATAGCCAACACCAGAGCCATCTAATAGAAGAGTTAGGATATTGAGGGGGCAGAAACCGAGCGCTCGAGCGCCGTTCATGCAGCCTGAACTGAGACAGGCTGGAGTTGGAAATACATTGTTTTCAACGAGGGCGGCGCAAATAAGAGCTATTTTATGTGTACAATACTTTTAACTGTTTTATAGTATTGTACAGTAACAACTAACGTCTCTTTAATGTGTATGTTGTACTATCACTACAAAACAAGATCATTAAAGCTGGGTTGCTGCCTGAGTCCAATGCATTTCTGCCTACTTTCGGTCCAGGGCGTCCCAGTTGGTTGTCCCCATTCTCAATAGAAGTCTATGTAGGAGAGGCGCCATTGGACTGAAGCCCCATGAAGTGAACGCAGTTTGCGTAACTCTGTCTATATCCAAGGCTCTGGCCAACAGCAAGTCGGCATCACTGTAGTGTCTCTACAGTGATGTTAGCTAAGCTGCCGCGCCGCAGGCTGAGGTTGCTATGGTGATCACCATATGTGGGAGAACAAGGGGCACCGTGGGGCGGAGGTGGCTCAGGGGTAGAGTGGCCGGATGGTAACTGCAAGGTTGCCAGTTTGAACCCGGGCTCCCCCAGAGTTAGTGTCGAAGTGTCCTTGAGCAAGACCCTAAACCCCTAATTGCTCCTGATGTGCTGGTTCGTTGCAATGCATGGTTTCCGCTGCCATCGGTGTATGAATGTGTGTGTGAATGGGTGAATGTAATGCACAATCTATGTAAAGCACCTTGGATAAAGGTGCTATATAAATGCACCATTTACTATTTATCGTGCTTCATGGATTGGACAAACTTCCCATGGTGTTCGTGCCGCTGTACTTATATAAGCGTATCACGCACTAAGCAGAAATATTTTCCATAACACTGAACAAATCTGAAGCTGTTGTGTGAAATGATGCGTTGGACCTTTCATCTCGATGAAACACCATATAACAACCTCCAATGGTCTGCTGTTGCCATGTGGAACAAGCTGTACTCCTTCGTAGAGGGCAGCGAGCGTCACATTGATGTGTACGTCTTAAACACAGTGCCTTTACGCTGGAGAAAGTTACCACTGCTGACAACTGGAAGATACTCTCTCAGTGAGGTTCCCTACATGCGCTGGGGCTTCACAGCTGTACCGATAGAAGATACCATCTACATCTGGGGAGGTAGCACCGCTACATATGATTATTCCACTGAGTATTCCACTGCGCTGTATGGGTTTGATGTCGACACCCACATGTGGTTCAAGCCGACGACATCCGGGTCCGTTCCAGAGGGGAGGGGTAGCCACTCGGCCTGTGTCTTGGGGAAGGTCATGTATGTCTTTGGAGGAGGGACACATACTGGATTCACTAATGACACGTACAAGTTGGATACCAGCACGATGGTCTGGTCTTTCATTAGCACCGGAGGACCTTCACCACCTGCTTCAGGGCATCATTCCGCCACCGTCATCGGGACAAAGATGTTTGTATTTGGGGGTGAGGGGTTCCAGCAGGGAGAAGAGTACTACAACACCGTCAGAGTGTTTGACACACAGACCAACTCGTGGCTGAGCACACATTCTGCACAACTTCCAGATGCATGCGACGTTCATTCAGCCTTTGCCTACAAAGGAGAGCTGTACATACTTGGTGGTCAGTACCAATATAACCGGGACAACCGCTGTGTGGATCTGTGGAAATTCAATCCACAAACCTTCTCCTGGAAGAAGATTGATCCCAAGGGGAAGGGCCCACTCGTAGGGGCACAGGCCAAGTGCTTTTGCATTGTGGGAGATCGTGTCGTCCTACTCCTTGAAGGACACGACTCAACCAGAGACCTTCACATATTAGACTTAAGTCCTAGCCTGAAGACACTATGCAAGCTGGCCGTTATTCAGGACGGTTTGGAGCAGCGGGAACTCCCACATGACGTCAGGTGGGAAGTGGCAGCCATGACTACCAACTACAACAACGACCCCCCTCAGGGCACAGGTCTCCCCCACGATTGCAATGTTCAATAATCTTCCGTCTGGTGGTTGTATAACAGGTATAGGCATGTCAACGATTCACTCAACTCACGATACGATTCGTATCACGATATGAGGTTCACGATATGATTTCTTTTTGTAGATCTGCTATTTTCGCTATTTTTGCCCAAAAGTGCCCTCTTAACACTAGCGCGTCGGAGCGATCAGGCTGACCGATTTTGAAATTTTGAAGTGGATTTTCTTTGCCCATGAAGTCCTGAGAAAGTTCCCCTTGCATGACTTTTTCTAAATGTTCGATTCAAACCATCTCTGTTTTTTTTTTCATCTGAAACGTTTTGGAAATATGATTTTAGACATAATTCTACTAAAATGTCTGCTCTTTTTCGGTCCGTGGGACCGCTCTTAGAGCCCTCACCCTTTCTCCCCCACAAGCAGTGCTTTTCACACCTCCCTCCCGGCTGGAGACGGGCATTGTTCAAGCTAATGTGTCATTTGCATTCCAACTAGCCTTCCACATGTAGGCAAACTTACATTACAAACTTACATAAACTAAGGCTATGTAAGGCTAGGCCAGGCTTAGCCTTCCCAAAAATTATGCTGGGTATTTTTAAAATATATATAGGCTAATATGTGCGCAGCATTATATAGAAGGCTAGCCGCTCCCAAACTCCCAACTCCTTTGTCTGTAGCCTAAACTTTTCTGATTTGCACGCACGCACGCACAGCTCTTTCCTTTTTTTGGCACAATCAATCAAATATATATTAATTACATCGATGTTTCCCCCTCTATATAAAATGACAATATATAACTATATTGTATTTCGTCTGAGCAATGTGCCTGGCTCTGGCAATAACGTGTGGTAGCCTATTGTATTGGCTCAATACAAAGTCGGACAGTGTTTGCTGTGCAAGGGTATTCAATAAAGCGCTCACACCGTCACTATAATTATAGTTTGGTAAACTGAAATAAAAAATAACTTTGAGTTGTCCTGTCTAGTTGAAACTGCTGCCTTGAATTCGTTGGAATGTAACATTTAGAAGACAATGGCAAGCCGTCAACGGGTGCAGAGAGAGGTGTGAAGATCATTAGACAGTGGGGGAGACAATGGCCAATCAAATAGCACGAAAAACACCGGTCAGCCTGACCGTTAGCCGTCATATTAGTAGTGCATTTTTTTTCAGACATCCTAGTGTTAACGGGGTTTCAGCCCCTGCCCCTCTAACACTCTCTGCACGTCCCTGGGGTCTAAATAAGGGCATGGCTTCCCTGTTGATGACATCAGCATTCCACAAATACGGATGGACAGGCAATGGAGGGCGAGGAATAGAATGTAGAAGTTGTGGATGAGAAGGTGAAGAAGATACAGGAGGAGGAATGGAGACTTTGTGGTGAAATTATATTCACTAAAACGTCCAAGCAGGGACTGGGAGGAGGTTTTGTTATGTTCAGACTTCTTCAGGAGAAGGTTATCAAAATGGACTAGTTCTCTGTAAATGCACAAGCTCTGCAAGTGTGTGTATCACTGACTGAGTACAATTTCTCTCTCTCTCTCTCTCTCTCTCTCTCTCTCGCTCTCACACACACACACACGCACACACACAACAGCACTGAGAGCCGTGTGATGGATGACAGTGCGGATGGAATCGTTTGACTTTCCGGATGAGTTTAACTTTCATCACCGTAATGATCTGTCCATGTTTTTATTCATGAGGTCTATATCTATTAAGAGTGTTTAAGTGTCCTTTCTGTCCAGGCAGAAAGCTATTTTTTCAATATGGGGAGAGAGAAATATGGGAGAGGGGAGAGAGAGTGGGGCGGTAGAGATTACCAGAGCCTTAGATATAGACTTAGGCCCCTTTCAGACGACGATGGTCCTCCAGATAAAACGGCAAAGTCCCGTTGCGTTCTCAGTTTTTATTGACCCTTTACACGAGAACGCACACTTTATGAAAACGCTATAATATCGCTAGGTGGCGGTAACGGGCTGCCAAATAGACCAGTCACCCACGTTATGTACAAGAAGAAGAGCCAGCTCCCCTTCACGCAACAGTTTCATTGTTCCCCGTGTCAATCACACTACAACACACACTACAAGTACACACTTCAACCCCCACTTTTCAATGACTTACATAGCTTGCTGTGTTAGGTGTTAGACTACGAGACCATTGTCCCCATTGGCCGTGAGTTCAAGGCTCACAGCGGACAGTTTTTCGCGATTTTTGCGGTCACTTTATTTTCTCACATATTAAAAACGCTACCAGATTAAAGTTAGGAATAAATAATACTGAGGTAAATGTTAATTAATAGG
>NC_136793.1:8412262-8477262 GCF_951216825.1 Electrona antarctica
CCATAGCTCATACAGGCATAAACTAGAAATGCACTCTGACGAGCTGCCATCTTGTGCTTCGCACTCGAGTTGGCCATGAATGGCCTACTTGTGCGCGAGCAGAGCGCGCAACTTACCTCAACCAAGTTATTGAAACATCCGAGTTATATGTCTCTATAAATCCCGTTCCAGATATCCACTACAACAGGTTCTAGGTGTTTTCAGTGTCCTATATATAAGTTTGAAACTCAAATCGGTTACGTCATCCACATATGGATACATTTATTATTTTTGGTGGCCCCCTCGGCCAATCGGGGATTGGCACGATGACGTAACTATGTATGTTTATGTGATAGGCCGAGGGTGTCGCCGACATACGCAGCCGAAAACAGTACTTGTGCCGCTCTGCTCGTGCAAGTAATGCGGTTAAAAACCTCACAACATCACAAAATGGGCACATGCAGGTTAAAAAAATCAAATGGTTGTATAGTAACTGTAGCTGCCGTACATGGTTCTGAAGTAACTGTAGCACTGGCTGCTGTCCGTGGTTCTGAAGTAACTGTAGCTGCTGTCCATGGTTCTGAAGTAACTGTAGCTGCTGTACATGGTTCTGAAGTAACTGTAGCTGCTGTACATGGTTCTGAAGTAACTGTAGCTGCTGTCCATGGTTTTGAAGTAACTGTAGCACTGGCTGCTGTCCGTGGTTATGAAGTAACTGTGGCACCGGCTGCTGTCCATGGTACTGATGTTACAGTAGCACCGGCTGCTGTCCATGGTTCTGATGTAACTGTAGCACTTGCTGCAGTCCATGGTACTGATGTAACTGTAGCACTGGCTGCTGTCCATGGTTCTGATGTAACTGTAGCACTGGCTGCTGTCCGTGGTTCTGATGTAACTGTAGCACTGGCTGCTGTCCGTGGTTCTGAAGTAACTGTGGCACTGGCTGCTGTCCGTGGTACTGAAGTAACTGTGGCACTGGCTGCTGTCCATGGTTCTGAAGTGACTGTGGCACTGGCTGCTGTCCAAAAAGGGGTTCCCGCCCTGAATGGGTTAAAACATGCACAGTGTAGCCACACTGTGCAGACGGCCCCCCGCTCCGTCTACGGCGTAGAAATCGTTACCAAATTAACATGACAAAAGGCTGGAATCCATGTCTGTGTCGGAGAGCAGGGATGAGAAGGAAAGAGAAAGCGTTTTGGTTCAGAGGACGTTAGATGCACAGGCAGCGTTTGACTGACCTCTGCCAACGTTCACACACTTCCATTCGGAGCTCTCTGGAGCTGGATTATTGCTTTTTTCCCGAAGTCTCCTGAACTTGGACACAGCATTTTGCGTTGAACAAATTAGTTTAGAAATCAACGTCGTTACACCACATCTCCACTAGCAAAAGAGTGCTGGGTTGCGCCCCGAAAATAGCTGATCTACAAGCTCACAATGCGTTGCGCTGCGACGCATTGTGAGCTATCTCTTGTCCACTAGTCTCTTCTTAACATTTTAGTCTAGTTTGTATTTGTGGATTTGTATTTGTTTGTCTTATTTTTATAGTCATAATTTTTCGACCGCGGTCGAGATCATGGATTTCACAATGCCACGCCAGACTTCCCGGTCCTTCATTGCCATCCCCAGTTCCTGCTTATACTGATGCATGTGTCCCTAGCGATGACATCAGGGAACGACAGTTTTCTACCTCTGGTCTGCCTTGAGGCAGGACTCCAGAGAAGAAGGGAAGATATAACCTCATTGTCAGCTCTGTAGCAGTGGCCGGCAAACTGTGTTCTTCTGGATCGGACCAGTGAAGAAACACGGGGAAGGTTGCCGTATATTAGATTAGTCGATGGGTGGCTCTTCCAAGACAGATTTTTATCATTAGAAGGCGGGTGTATAAGTGCCATCCAACCGTTTCTCTAGTTTCTTTGAAAGTGTCCATGTCTCGGAGCCATAGAGTAGAATCGGCTCAACGGTCGTCTTATATTTAACCCATTTTGGGCGGGAACCCCTTTTGGTGTTAGCATCATGTTATGCTTTAGCTATTGAAAAATAGCAGATCTACAAGCTCATAGCGCGCCACCGAGAAACATAGAAACATAGCTTTTTCAGAAAACTGTCAGGATGTAGAAGACATGTTTAGAATCTGATCTCAGGTCAAAATGGGTTAAATATAAATATACGCCTCTGCGTCTTGTAGTTTCCACACGAGGAACAGAGTGTGTCCCTTTTCAGTTCAATACGGGACACGTCTTTGTGGTTTCCACATGAGCGACGATTCCAAGATGCCAAGGAAGGCGGTAGCGGGCTGGATACTCCCACGGCTCTCAGCTCAGCTTTGCTTTCATCGGGACTGAACAGAACACGCAAACCTTGAATCAAAGCCTTGACGGAAAAGAAAACATCATTAACCCATTCTGGGCGGGAACCCCTTTTGGTGGTTTAAACATTGTTATAATTTAGCTATTGAAAAATATCAGATCTACAAGCTCATAGCGCGCCACCGAGTGGCGCGCTACAAGCTTGTAGGTCTGCCATTTTTGAAAAATCGTGAAAATGTGCCTGAAATCATTGAATATATATATTCTTTCAGAGCGAGTTTTTAACTCAAATCTTTGCTACTGAGAGGGTCCCTGGAACAACATATTTTAAGATGGGGGTCGGCGGCCAATGTCATATATATTTGGGGTTCCTTGACATGAATATGTTTGAGAACAACTGACATAGAAACATGGGTTTTTAATAAAACTGTCTTGTTTTAGAAGACTTTTATTTTTTTTGTTCGAATTCAGGCCTAAATGGGTTAAGGCTCTGGAAATTAAGGCAAAGCGAAATGTGTCCCATTCTCCCTAAAATGCTTGATGATTTAATGTGCTTCATTAACGGCTGGAGCGACGGCACAAAGCACAGGCGTGGAGAAGAAAGAAACAAGAGTCATGGGAGGACAGAGACTGACGGGAGGGAGACACGGAGGGAGGGAGGGAGAGACTAACACTATTATAGTTACCACATTGTTGTAGTCAACCCGCTGTAATTAACCCATTAACCCATTATAGTTACCACATTGTTGTAGTCAACCCGCTGTAATTAACCCATTATAGTTACCACATTGTTGTAGTCAACCCGCTGTAATTAACCCATTAACCCATTATAGTTACCACATTGTTGTAGTCAACCCGCTGTAATTAACCCAGTAACCCATTATAGTTACCATTATAGTTACCACATTGTTGTAGTCAACCCGCTGTAATTAACCCATTAACCCATTATAGTTACCACATTGTTGTAGTCAACCCGCTGTAATTAACCCATTATAGTTACCACATTGTTGTAGTCAACCCGCTGTAATTAACCCATTAACCCATTATAGTTACCACATTGTTGTAGTCAACCCGCTGTAATTAACCCAGTAACCCATTATAGTTACCACATTGTTGTAGTCAACCCGCTGTAATTAACCCATTAGCCCATTATAGTTACCACATTGTTGTAGTCAACCCGCTGTAATTAACCCATTAACCCATTATAGTTACCACATTGTTGTAGTCAACCCGCTGTAATTAACCCATTAACCCATTATAGTTACCACATTGTTGTAGTCAACCCGCTGTAATTAACCCATTAACCCATTATAGTTACCACATTGTTGTAGTCAACCCACTGTAATTAACCCATTAACCCATTATAGTTACCATTATAGTTACCACATTGTTGTAGTCAACCTGCTGTAATTAACCCATTAACCCATTATAGTTACCACATTGTTGTAGTCAACCCGCTGTATTTAACCCATTAACCCATTATAGTTACCATTATAGTTACCACATTGTTGTAGTCAACCTGCTGTAATTAACCCATTAACCCATTATAGTTACCACATTGTTGTAGTCAACCCGCTGTAATTAACCCATTATAGTTACCACATTGTTGTAGTCAACCCGCTGTAATTAACCCATTATAGTTACCACATTGTTGTAGTCAACCTGCTGTAATTAACCCATTAACCCATTATAGTTACCACATTGTTGTAGTCAACCCGCTGTAATTAACCCATTATAGTTACCACATTGTTGTAGTCAACCCGCTGTAATTAACCCATTAACCCATTATAGTTACCACATTGTTGTAGTCAACCCGCTGTAATTAACCCAGTAACCCATTATAGTTACCACATTGTTGTAGTCAACCCGCTGTAATTAACCCATTAACCCAGTTACCACATTGTTGTAGTCAACCCGCTGTAATTAACCCATTAACCCATTATAGTTACCACATTGTTGTAGTCAACGCGCTGTAATTAACCCATTAACCCATTATAGTTACCACATTGTTGTAGTCAACCCGCTGTCATTAACCCATTATAGTTACCACATTGTTGTAGTCAACCCGCTGTAATTAACCCATTATAGTTACCACATTGTTGTAGTCAACCCGCTGTAATTAACCCATTAACCCATTATAGTTACCACATTGTTGTAGTCAACCCGCTGTAATTAACCCATTAACCCATTATAGTTACCACATTGTTGTAGTCAACCCGCTGTAATTAACCCATTAACCCATTATAGTTACCACATTGTTGTAGTCAACCCGCTGTAATTAACCCATTAACCCATTATAGTTACCACATTGTTGTAGTCAACCCGCTGTAATTAACCCATTAACCCATTATAGTTACCACATTGTTGTTGTCAACCCGCTGTAATCAACCCATTATAGTTACCACATTGTTGTAGTCAACCCGCTGTCATTAACCCATTATAGTTACCACATTGTTGTAGTCAACCCGCTGTAATTAACCCATTATAGTTACCACATTGTTGTAGTCAACCCGCTGTAATTAACCCATTAACCCATTATAGTTACCACATTGTTGTAGTCAACCCGCTGTAATTAACCCATTAACCCATTATAGTTACCACATTGTTGTAGTCAACCCGCTGTAATTAACCCAGTAACCCATTATAGTTACCACATTGTTGTAGTCAACCCGCTGTAATTAACCCATTAACCCAGTTACCACATTGTTGTAGTCAACCCGCTGTAATTAACCCATTAACCCATTATAGTTACCACATTGTTGTAGTCAACGCGCTGTAATTAACCCATTAACCCATTATAGTTACCACATTGTTGTAGTCAACCCGCTGTCATTAACCCATTATAGTTACCACATTGTTGTAGTCAACCCGCTGTAATTAACCCATTATAGTTACCACATTGTTGTAGTCAACCCGCTGTAATTAACCCATTAACCCATTATAGTTACCACATTGTTGTAGTCAACCCGCTGTAATTAACCCATTAACCCATTATAGTTACCACATTGTTGTAGTCAACCCGCTGTAATTAACCCATTAACCCATTATAGTTACCACATTGTTGTAGTCAACCCGCTGTAATTAACCCATTAACCCATTATAGTTACCACATTGTTGTAGTCAACCCGCTGTAATTAACCCATTAACCCATTATAGTTACCACATTGTTGTAGTCAACCCGCTGTAATCAACCCATTAACCCATTATAGTTGCCACATTGTTGTAGTCAACCCGCTGTAATTAACCCATTATAGTTACCACATTGTTGTAGTCAACCCGCTGTAATTAACCCATTAACCCATTATAGTTACCACATTGTTGTAGTCAACCCGCTGTAATTAACCCATTAACCCAGTTACCACATTGTTGTAGTCAACCCGCTGTAATTAACCCATTAACCCATTATAGTTACCACATTGTTGTAGTCAACCCGCTGTAATTAACCCATTAACCCATTATAGTTACCACATTGTTGTAGTCAACCCGCTGTAATTAACCCATTAACCCATTATAGTTACCACATTGTTGTAGTCAACCCACTGTAATTAACCCATTAACCCATTATAGTTACCATTATAGTTACCACATTGTTGTAGTCAACCTGCTGTAATTAACCCATTAACCCATTATAGTTACCACATTGTTGTAGTCAACCCGCTGTAATTAACCCATTATAGTTACCACATTGTTGTAGTCAACCCGCTGTAATTAACCCATTATAGTTACCACATTGTTGTAGTCAACCTGCTGTAATTAACCCATTAACCCATTATATTTACCACATTGTTGTAGTCAACCCGCTGTAATTAACCCATTATAGTTACCACATTGTTGTAGTCAACCCGCTGTAATTAACCCATTAACCCATTATAGTTACCACATTGTTGTAGTCAACCCGCTGTAATTAACCCATTATAGTTACCACATTGTTGTAGTCAACCCGCTGTAATTAACCCAGTAACCCATTATAGTTACCACATTGTTGTAGTCAACCCGCTGTAATTAACCCATTAACCCAGTTACCACATTGTTGTAGTCAACCCGCTGTAATTAACCCATTAACCCATTATAGTTACCACATTGTTGTAGTCAACGCGCTGTAATTAACCCATTAACCCATTATAGTTACCACATTGTTGTAGTCAACCCGCTGTCATTAACCCATTATAGTTACCACATTGTTGTAGTCAACCCGCTGTAATTAACCCATTATAGTTACCACATTGTTGTAGTCAACCCGCTGTAATTAACCCATTAACCCATTATAGTTACCACATTGTTGTAGTCAACCCGCTGTAATTAACCCATTAACCCATTATAGTTACCACATTGTTGTAGTCAACCCGCTGTAATTAACCCATTAACCCATTATAGTTACCACATTGTTGTAGTCAACCCGCTGTAATTAACCCATTAACCCATTATAGTTACCACATTGTTGTAGTCAACCCGCTGTAATTAACCCATTAACCCATTATAGTTACCACATTGTTGTAGTCAACCCGCTGTCATTAACCCATTATAGTTACCACATTGTTGTAGTCAACCCGCTGTAATTAACCCATTATAGTTACCACATTGTTGTAGTCAACCCGCTGTAATTAACCC
This sequence comes from Electrona antarctica, assembly GCF_951216825.1. Lineage (NCBI taxonomy): Eukaryota > Metazoa > Chordata > Actinopteri > Myctophiformes > Myctophidae > Electrona > Electrona antarctica. The sequence continues at coordinate 8,419,156 of NC_136793.1, forward strand.
ATTAACCCATTATAGTTACCACATTGTTGTAGTCAACCCGCTGTAATCAACCCATTAACCCATTATAGTTACCACATTGTTGTAGTCAACCCGCTGTAATTAACCCATTATAGTTACCACATTGTTGTAGTCAACCCGCTGTAATTAACCCATTATAGTTACCACATTGTTGTAGTCAACCCGCTGTAATCAACCCATTAACCTATTATAGTTACCACATTGTTGTTGTCAACCCGCTGTAATCAACCCATTAACCCATTATAGTTACCACATTGTTGTAGTCAACCCGCTGTAATTAACCCATTAACCCATTATAGTTACCACATTGTTGTTGTCAACCCGCTGTAATCAACCCATTAACCCATTATAGTTACCACATTGTTGTAGTCAACCCGCTGTAATTAACCCATTAACCCATTATAGTTACCACATTGTTGTAGTCAACCCGCTGTAATCAACCCATTAACCCATTATAGTTACCACATTGTTGTAGTCAACCCGCTGTAATTAACCCATTATAGTTACCACATTGTTGTAGTCAACCCGCTGTAATTAACCCATTATAGTTACCACATTGTTGTAGTCAACCCGCTGTAATTAACCCATTATAGTTACCACATTGTTGTAGTCAACCCGCTGTAATTAACCCATTAACCCATTATAGTTACCACATTGTTGTAGTCAACCCGCTGTAATTAACCCATTAACCCAGTTACCACATTGTTGTAGTCAACCCGCTGTAATTAACCCATTAACCCATTATAGTTACCACATTGTTGTAGTCAACGCGCTGTAATTAACCCATTAACCCATTATAGTTACCACATTGTTGTAGTCAACCCGCTGTCATTAACCCATTATAGTTACCACATTGTTGTAGTCAACCCGCTGTAATTAACCCATTAACCCATTATAGTTACCACATTGTTGTAGTCAACCCGCTGTAATTAACCCATTATAGTTACCATTATAGTTACCACATTGTTGTAGTCAACCCGCTGTAATCAACCCATTAACCCATTATAGTTACCACATTGTTGTAGTCAACCCGCTGTAATTAACCCATTAACCCATTATAGTTACCACATTGTTGTAGTCAACCCGCTGTAATTAACCCATTAACCCATTATAGTTACCACATTGTTGTAGTCAACCCGCTGTAATTAACCCATTAACCCATTATAGTTACCACATTGTTGTAGTCAACCCGCTGTAATTAACCCATTAACCCGTTATAGTTACCACATTGTTGTAGTCAACCCGCTGTAATTAACCCATTAACCCATTATAGTTACCACATTGTTGTAGTCAACCCGCTGTAATTAACCCATTAACCCATTATAGTTACCACATTGTTGTAGTCAACCCGCTGTAATTAACCCATTAACCCATTATAGTTACCACATTGTTGTAGTCAACCCGCTGTAATTAACCCATTAACCCATTATAGTTACCACATTGTTGTAGTCAACCCGCTGTAATCAACCCATTAACCCATTATAGTTGCCACATTGTTGTAGTCAACCCGCTGTAATTAACCCATTATAGTTACCACATTGTTGTAGTCAACCCGCTGTAATTAACCCATTAACCCATTATAGTTACCACATTGTTGTAGTCAACCCGCTGTAATTAACCCATTTAGATCTGAGAAAAGATTCCACAAATGTCTTCTAAATCCTGACAGTTTTCTGAAAAACCTGCATGTTTCTGTCAGTCGTTCTCAAATATTTGGAGGACCCCCAAAAATATATGTAATTGGCCGCCGACCCCCAACTGAAAATATGTTGTTCCAGTGACGCCCCCAGAAGCAAAGATTTGAGTTAAAAACGCTCGCTCTGAAAGAATATATATTCAAGATTTGCAACACATTTTAAAAAAATGCTAAAATAGCAGATCTATTAGCTCATAGCACGGCACTCGGTGCCACGCTATGAGCTTGTAGATCTGCTATTTTTCAATAGCTAAAGTAGAACATAATGCTTAAAACACCAAAATTTGGGTTAAAAATTTGGCAAGTACTCACTAAGTATGTTTGAACTGAACTGAAACTGAACTAAAATGGGTTGAAGTGAACTGTGTACAGGAAGGACAAACAAGTCAGAGACTAATTTAATTAAGACACTGTATTTTTTTTAAAACTTTTATTAGAAACCTATAAAGCAATCATGTAAAATCAAGTCACAAATCATGAATATCAAATCAAAAATTGATTAAATATCTATTTATCCTCTATATACCACAGAATATGAAGCATCCTTAAAGCACCTCTTTCCGCTTAATTCCTGCTTCCTTGCTTCTGTAAATAACCATTTCAGCCTCTCCTTTGCGGTAAATATAAATAACCATTTAGCCTCTCCTTTTGCGGTAAATAGCCATTTCAGCCTCATTTGCTTTGGCCATGTGTTTTCTCATGCCAATAAAGTGCCTTTGAATTAAAGATTTGAAGAGAGAGAGAGAGAGGAGAGCACAGCACAGCACAGCAACAAAAAGGTGTGCTATTACTTTAGAAGGAGTAATTGATGGCCATCCAGGGGAGTAGATGTATCGATGGCTGGCTCCATATCAGTAGCTCAGCATCCGCACGCGCACACACACACACACACACACACACACACACACACACACACACACACACACACACACACACACACTTTTACAGCTTGTGATATAAAAGCCACTATAGCCGCCCTTCCCGGTCTCTTGATGTACATGTATATTAAATCCCTATTAGAAGCTTTTTGCATGTCATTAGCTCGTGCCTCGTCGGGGCTTTCAGACCATTAACCCATTCTGGGCGGGAACACCTTTTGGTGTTTTAAACGTATATTCAGTGATTTGACTTAATTCAAATATCACTTATTTTTTCTTTTTTTCTGGATAATTCTCCCTACTATAGAGTGTGCTGACCATATAAGGAGTTCCTCCCTGTCCCCAGTGAGCCCCTGGGGTCAAAAAACCCTAGTTTTGGTGGCGGGTGGCAAAGCCTTCATCCAATCAGGATGAGAGGGGCCTTCCTCCAATCATGATCGAGTGGGGTGGGCCTGTTGCACTTCCCCCCACTGTAGAGCGTGCATGTGCACTTTTTGTTACCGGGGCGGACTGGGTGGTTTTCCAAATCACCCGAATCACTGAATGCTCCTTTAAGCATTATGTAGTGCTTTAGCTGTTGAAAAATAGCAGATCTACAAGCTCTTAGCGGCACCGAGTGCCGCGCTATGAGCTTGTAGGTCTGCTATTTTTTGAAAACATTTTCAACTCAAATCTTTGCTTCTGGGGAGGTCCCTGGAACAACATATTTTCAGATGGGGTGGAGGCCAATTACATATCGTTTTTGGGGTCCTTGACATGAAAGTCGACCCCCATGTCAAGGGATTTTGAAGACATTTAAAAAAAAAATTGGACGTCAGGCCTAAATGGGTTAAGCTCTCGCAGTGCTTCACAGAGATGTTAACAAGAGAGAGAGGATAATGGGACAACATGAATACCTGCTGCTTGGCCTCGCGTACAGTAGGAGAGGATAACGCTCGCCTCGTCTTCGCTGCTCTGCATGCATGATGTGGCCTTCCCGTTAGAGGCTTCGTATTTAACTACCTGCCCTGCGGGCTTTACATAATAACAAAACGATACATATATTTATCTATCTATAAATGCACCACGTCTCTGTGTGTGTACGTCTGTGATCCACGTGCTGTAACTCGACTGTGGCTCAAGAGGTAGAGCAGGTCGTCCAATGATCCATGGGTCGGCGGTTCGAATCCCGGCTCCTCCTGTCTACATGTCGAAGTGTCCTTGGGCAAGACACTGAACCCCAAATTGCTCCCGATGTGCTGGTTGGTACCTTGCATGGCTTCCGCTGCAATCGGTGTATGAATGTGTGTGTGACTGGGTGAATGTAATGCACAATCTATGTAAAGCGCCTTGGATAAAGGCGCTATATAAATGCACCATTTACCATTTACCATTTGTAACTCAAGAACCGTCCGTCCCACCGACTTCAAATTTGACACACGCGTTCCACAGTGACCACCACAGGGAGCGCAGTGCCCGGGACCACCCACATACACAGTGACCACCACAGGGAGCGCAGTGCCCGGGACCACCCACAGTGACCACCACAGGGAGCGCAGTGCCCGGGACCACCCACAGTGACCACCACAGGGAGCGCAGTGCCCGGGACCACCCACATACACAGTGACCACCACAGGGAGCGCAGTGCCCGGGACCACCCACAGTGACCACCACAGGGAGCGCAGTGCCCGGGACCACCCACATACACAGTGACCACCACAGGGAGCGCAGTGCCCGGGACCACCCACATACACAGTGACCACCACAGGGAGCGCAGTGCCCGGGACCACCCACATACACAGTGACCACCACAGGGAGCGCAGTGCCCGGGACCACCCACATACACAGTGACCACCACACAGGGAGCGCAGTGCCCGGGACCACCCACATACACAGTGACCACCACAGGGAGTGCAGTGCCTGGGACCACCCACATACACAGTGACCACCACAGGGAGCGCAGTGCCCGGGACCACCCACATACACAGTGACCACCACAGGGAGCGCAGTGCCCGGGACCACCCACATACACAGTGACCACCACAGGGAGCGCAGTGCCCGGGACCACCCACATACACAGTGACCACCCAAGGGAACGCAGTGCCCGGGACCACCCACATACGCAGAACGCTGCCAGCTCGCGCTCTGATTGGCCGAGCGACACACACAACGTACGCATGCACATAGCGTACGTTGTGTGCGTTGTGATTGGCCGAGGGTGTCAACGACATACGCAGCCGAAAACAATACTTGCGCACGCTCTGCTCGCGCAATTAATAATAACTGGGTGGGGCATGCATTTCCAACTTGCATCGTTCGAGGTAGTCAAAGTCAAAGTCGTACGATTTGTCACACACGTTACCGCAGTGAAATTTGTTCTCTGCATTTGACCCATCTCTTGGAGCGCTGAGCTGCAGCCAAGGAGCGGTGAGCTGCAGCCGTGCCGCGCTCTGGAATCCTTTGATTAGTAGATTTGACCCCCCAATCCAACCCTTTGATGCTGAGTGTCAAGCAGGGAGGCATTGGGTCCCATTTTTACAGTCTTTGGTATGACCCGGACAGGGATCAAACCCCGACCTCCCAGTTTCAGGGCGGACACTCTAACCACAAGGCCACTGAGCTGGTAGGCCAGGGCCCGTCGGACTAGTAGGCCATAAATGGCCATTGTGGTATCTGGTGGAACCACAATTCACATTAATATAGCTTAATAATGTTAAACTAGACATAGACTAAATTGTTTCACATCTAAATTTGTAGGCCTGAATAATACTAGCTATAGTGACCAACAGGACGTGTTTGGGTAGACGTTTAGGCACCAGTTCACAGCTTGCATGCTATGGTAAATAGCTATTGATCTCTCGTTGATGGTGAGTAGGCGGCCAGGGGCTCCTACTGTGCTTCCTGTGACCACACCTAAGATATCTGGGAACATTTGGTTTGGGTGTCAAATGGTGTCAAACGACTGTCTGTTTCAAATGTGTATTCGACTCCTTTATAATCTAGCCAGAACTGTCTGTTTGAGTCTGTGTCCTGAGGCCATCAGGCTGGGTGCATGGCTCCGGCCATGAAGCTGTTTTGTACTCTCTGCAATAAATCTGGACTCCGAAACCTTCATTAATTTGCCACCGACTCTCTTCTGAGTATTTTAGTAAGTTTGTTTATGAGCTTTATAGGGAGAGGAAAAGCAGTCTCTCTGTTTAGTTCAGATACTTCACCATTTATGGCCTACTACTAGTGTGCAACGCAAGTAGGCACTCGACAGAGTGCACTTCTAGTTTACCAATATATTCCGTCCATTATTATTGGGTGAAGAGGGGTGATTATATTGATTAAATTATAATCAAATGAATGGGAGCATAATTTAGAAAAAAAAGGCATAGCATGCTGTGCAAAATCCCCTATTTTCCGTGTTATTACATTACAATTCACTGGAGTAGTGTGGTTCTCTTTACCATGCAGAAACACTACGCTTCCGAGAAGAAATCTTACAAGAACATTGCAGTAAATCCTGGCTGACAGGGTGGCCATGTGTACGTGCTGGCGTGCGTCCGCGTTCCAGTAATCCTTTAGTGCCACATTTGAGATTCAGACACAGTTCTGCATCTATAAAACCATGTTATTCATCAAACAGCCACTGCAGCAGCTTGTGTTAATCACACCTGGTGTGTCCTCATTGCAAAGTGCACACTATCTGTCTTGAGGGAGGAGCAGACAGACAGACAGACAGGGGCGACTGTGGCTCAGGAGGTAGAGCAGGTCGTCCAATGATCCATGGGTCGGCGGTTCGAATCCCGGCTCCTCCTGTCTACATGTCGAAGTGTCCTTGGGCAAGACACTGAACCCCAAATTGCTCCCGATGTGCTGGGTGGTACCTTGCATGGCTTCCGCCACAATCGGTTTATGCATGTGTGTGTGAATGGGTGAATGTAATGCACAATCTATGTAAAGCGCCTTGGATAAAGGCGCTATATAAATGCACCATTTACCATTTACAGCCATCAGGAGAAGATATAAGATAAGTGTGATGGATCGTGCATTCCACTTCATTCATTGAGTCATACGTCTTATTTGGAATTTCAATGCTTCTAAAAAGCAGGTGCACATTAGTGCAGGCTGATTCTTCCTATACAGCAACCCGTATCACTCAACAGCCCATTCGTACCACCTGTTTTGAATTTGCACATAATGCTGGAGGCAGCAGGAGGTTGCTTTACTGATAACGAGTGCTTCCAAACTCATGAGTATCCGGATACAGCGGAAGTGGAGCCTCCTCGCCACTTCCGTTTCGTCTTTACAGTCGCGCACATTTATCCAAATATAAATAGAAAACATCTACGCATATATAGCTTGTTGCTTAGCAGAAAAGGAAATACAAAAATAAGCTCTAAAGATATTTTAAAATATATTTTCGTGAACGGAAATGGCAGCTTCCTTACTCAGCTCATGGGGGCTATAGTTCCAGACTATTATAGCATTCCTTACTCAGCTCATGGGGGCTATAGTTCCAGACTCTATATAGCATTCCTTACTCAGCTCATGGGGGCTATAGTCCCAGACTCTATATAGCATTCCTTACTCAGCTCATGGGGGCTATATTCCAGACTCTATATAGCATTCCTTACTCAGCTCATGGGGGCTATAGTTCCAGACTATATATAGCATTCCTTACTCAGCTCATGGGGGCTATAGTCCCAGACTCTATATAGCATTCCTTACTCAGCTCATGGGGGCTATAGTCCCAGACTCTATATAGCATTCCTTACTCATCTCATGGGGGCTATAGTCCCAGACTCTATATAGCATTCCTTACTCAGCTCATGGGGCTATAGTTCCAGACTCTATATAGCATTCCTTACTCAGCTCATGGGGCTGTAGTTCCAGACTCTATATAGCATTCCTTACTCAGCTCACGGGGGCTATAGTTCCAGACTCTATATATCATTTGGAGATTGTGGAATAGTTGTCTGGCTACGCGAGACTTTTGCCCACCCTGGGCAAGACCTACGCTGAAAAGACTATCATCGGAAGGTGCAGGATTTTAGCGGAAGTATCTCCCAAGGAAATTACGTCGATGCTTTACAAATCAGTTTACATTCTCCGCGAATGAAACAAGTGTTGTGATTGGTCGGGAAAATATTGTATCCGGGGGAAATACATCTGATGGATGTTCCGGAGGATACGTCCGCCGATAGCTTCTTTGCCTTACGTTGTGACCAGGCTCTTCTTTTCGCAGAAAAGTAAGACTGGGACCGAGGCTACTGTTTGCCTAACCTGCACTGTGATTAGCCTAGTGTTTCCACCTTGTCCTGTTAGTTCCCCAGCCTATCCCAGTGTTGATTTCCAGTTGTGTTCACCTGTGTCCTTGTGTATTTATACCCCCCTGATCCCAGTGTTTCCTTGCTAGTTCATTGTGGTATGTTACGTGTCTCTTGTCTTGACACCTATAGTGGGCTTCCAGTCTTTTCGTTTGTATTTCTAGTTTTTGAGTTATTAAACATTTTTGAACCGACCTGCTCTGCCTCAGTGCCTCTGCCTTCTCCTGCATTTGGGTCCTAAAAGTAACCTCGCTATCAAAGACAGAAATTCTCTTGGGAGAATTGTGAAAAAATCGCTTCTAAAATCACTGGCATCCAATTTGAGAGCCTTCGTTACTTCTACAATAGACAGCTACTCAAAAAAAGCCCTGTCCATCTGCTCAAATAGTGCCCACCCACTCAGTTCAGAGTATATGTTGCTAAACGTAAACAACCTACAACACCCACACCTCATCCTCCTACACGCTGGCTGTCTCAACAACAGCTACGCTAGTCACGATCCTTGTATCTTTAGTTTATCTCTAGTATAAGAAAGACAGTTAATAGCCGCCAACATTAGCCAGCATTCCGAAGTCCTTTTTACTTCACATTATCAGGGATGCTGCTGACCATTTTGGGTGCCCTGCTGCGCATTGATACGTCTGTGCTGCCTCAACAGGGGAATTTAGTTTGAGCCTGAAGTGCAAATCCTTTCTCACTCTTTCTTCCCTACTGAGGACAGCAGTAATCCATTCATCACTTTGATAAATACCCCCCCCCCCCCCAACCCCCCGCCCGCCCCCGAGCACCTGCAGGACGATTAGGAAGTATAATGGAGGAGGGGAGGCGCATCCGAAACTACAAGCGGCCAGAGCGGTACCTGCTGAGACGCTGTGTCGCTGCCACGAAGCATGCTTGGAATATATCCGAGACATGGAGAGGATAAAGTGGAGTGTATAAACAGAGTGCTGCTGTCTGTTCCCGTCCGGTAAACGAGCTGTCGTACTCGTGCATCAGCATCATCCCGTCCGCTCGATGTTTTAACGGTGGGGTCGTGCGCGTCACGCCCAAAGCCACCGTGTCCTCGAGTGAACCTCGTTCACCGCGCTTGAGTCATTCGCACTTGACGTTGAATTTGATGAGTGGGCATGTAGGCTTCCCACCCAGTACCCATCTGGCAGCCATGACACTAATGTGTTTTCACCACTTGATTCAAAGTAGATACTCCTGGTTGAATGTCACTACAACTACATGAGGACATTTTGCTCCGTCCAATTTGTACTTGAGTTAAAGTGCCCTATAGCTGTTATGTTTGTTGTACAGTAGTGGTGGTGTGAACCTTCACATGATCCACTTTGAAGTTTGAACCATTTGTTATAAAAATATAATCTGTATAGTTATTATTATTTAAGCAGTTTTACACGAGAGGGTGTGTGTGTTACCGTCATTAATGGCACGCTTGCGTTGCTGCGGGAAGGAGTCGATAGAAGAGTTCTGTGCAGGGCAGAGGTGAAGAATCCCTGACAGCAGAAGAACTCCTGCTGTCAGCCAGGATGTGGTGTAGTGAGACCCGCAGAGGGATGGATGGTGTGGGCGGATGACCTTTGAACTTTGACCCCTGCTCTCTCTCTCCCCCCCCCCCCCAGGTGCCAACGCGTCGGCGCCGGATCAGCTGAGCCTGGCGTTGGCGTGGAACCGAGTGGACATCGCCCGGAGCCAGATCTTCATCTACGGACAGCAGTGGCCTGTGAGAAACGCACGCACGCACACACGCACACGAACACACAGCCATATCTTCATCTACGGACAGCAGTGGCCAGTGAGAAACAGACACGCACGCACACACAAGTACACACTCACACACGCATATACCGGTACATAGTGTAGTATAGATCCACACAAACAAGCAAGCTCACAGACACTCACATGCTCACACAAACGTGCACACACGCACACACGGTGACACTCACATGAGTACACGCGCACGCGCGCACGCACGCACGCACGCACGCACGCACGCACGCACGCACGCACGCACGCACGCACGCACAGACACACACACACACACACACACACACAGACACACAGCCACACACACACACACACACACACACACACACACACACACACAGAGAGCAGTGACCTGCGGGTCGTGCTGCTCCTCTACCACATTGATTGCATTCTATCACATAACACTGCTGTGTGTATGTGTGCGTGTGCGTGCGTGCGTGCTCTCATACATAACACCACCGTGCTACAACACACTCGACTGGGACTGGGTTCCATCGCCCCGTTTCGAAATGATCCCTTTAGATAAGTCCAATTATACAACAGGTAGTTCCGACAAAGCAATCTGATTGGATGAAATAGCTATCTACCCATGCTTCAAACCAGCATCGAGTGCACTGTATAATTACAATTAACTCATATGCCAAATGCCATTGTGTACAGTACGTAGCTCCATTGCACGAACATGCCCCTTAAAATAGCTCCATCGGGGGGGGCACGGTGGCACAGTTGGTAGTCCTGTCGCCTCACAGCTAGAAGGTCTTGGGTTCGATTCCCGCTCGGGACGCTGTGGGTGTTGGCGGCGTGTTTCCTCCTCCGCGTCATTAGTGCCCATACCCGAGGCGGGGTTGGCGAAAGGGCCTTTCTGTGTGTTCTTCCCGTATCCCCTAGGGTAGCTACCCTCACAAAAACATGCAGTAATCCTGGTCTCTAAACTGCCTCCCCCTGGCCAGCCGGGGCGCCTGATGGAGGGGAAAGGAACTGGTTGGAATAACGTGTTCCTTTCATGCGCTACGTCCAACCAGGGAAACTCCCCCCTATCAGGTGCAAAGGAGCAACTTGGACACTCATGCATGAAGGAAGCATTTGTTCAAGTCCGTTGCTCTCCCCAGGTTGGCGGAGGGTGTGTAGAGCCCAGGATCACATTAGATAATTGACACAGGGGTGAATAATGGGTTACAAAATCGTGGGATAAAAAAATTAGAATAAAAATAAATGGCTCCATCGAAGGTCCCAGTGTCGGAAAATATTCCACAATCGCCATCGACAACAAGGAAGAAAAACACAGCCTGCCACCATTCTCCATAGCAAATTAGCAGATCTACAAGCTCATAGCGAGTGCCGCGCTACGAGCGGTTTGTCGATGTGAGAAAAGTATTGTTGTCAATGTGAGAAAAGTAATGTCACTCTAGTCTAGCCTGTTGCCTCAAAGGCAAAAATATGTGACTACTTGTCATTGTGAGTTTTGTACTTCTTGTTTTTTCATGGCCTATGGAAGCAGGGAATCATAGTAAAATAATGATGTATTGGTTAATTAAATTGAGTGAATAGTTTCGAAACTACAGCTTATAGAACTGAAGTCAAGAACACTTACTACAGACACCTATCCCATCATGCATAGCAGGGTAGCAGGGGTTGCATTGCCTTTGTTTTCATTCATGTCTTTCACGCCTCTGTTGAGTGTGACTACTAGTCTACTAACAGTTATATGATCTCTGACTGACTGAACAGTTCAGATTTAACTCTATTGCTCTGCCAGTGTCATTACATCTACGTTGTTAAAGTAAGTGATGAATGGCTGCCAGTATTGATCTGTTGACCTCTGATTGTGAATTAGATTTTTCAGGACTAGCATAACATCTTGTAGATGAGATTGGCGGTGGTTCGCTATACCTTTCCAGTGAAATAAGATCTGGCGACGGGCTGAGAGAGCAGAATGCGCTCACACTAGCTTGTTTAGAGGTTATGCGCAGGTCAGCAGCAGGGGTTCCGAACATGGCTATCTGGGGAGACGGGGTTGCATTGATCTGTAGTACCGCAGAGATTGTAACGAAGAAGTGTTCCCAGAAATGCGAGAGCTTGGGGCATGTCCAAAACATGTGGGACAGTGTCCCTGGTGACTGATATGGCACCTGTCGCATGAATCTTTTAGCTCTGCGAACATTCTGCCAAGATTAAATTAACTGTAGTGGGCCTGGTGTAGTGATTAAGGAGATTCTGCACAAGAAGACGATGAGTTCATGGCTTTTCCCAATATTGCTCTGAGAGGGTGATTCCCAGTTCTGATTCCCAGTCAGATTTGATTTTGTGCAGTCCAGGGTCAGTCTCAGGTGAGATAAGATTATAAAAAGATGAGATATGGCCGTTTGGAGTGTTAATTACTTTGAGAATGTCATCAATTAGAGATGGGGGTGGGAATGGGATCATTGGAAATGTGGGAGTGAGAGTCTGGGTAAAGTGCCGGATGTGAAGGTATAAATTGGTCCGATTGGGGTATAGGTTGTAAATATCACGAATTTCTTGAAAACTTGCGAAATGGCCATAAATAAACAGGTCCTTAAAAAGTAGGCGAAACTGGAGTCGAATTAAAAAATATATATTTCTATTAAACTGATGGAATTTATTAGATTTTTCCTGTGATTTCCTCATGAAATTACTGAAAAGAATAATAATTTTATTTTGTTTACACTTTTGCTTGTTTTGAGAAATAATATTAATTTAAAACAAAATGTAGGAAACGGAAAATAAAAATGTCTGTGATCCACAGATGGGTTGGAGACTTAAATGATCTTAATCTCCTATCTTTTGTTCTAAGTTATAGTAGACCTCAAAAGTATTTTAATTATCTTGTATGGTGTTTGCAGTGCTTTTTTTCCTTTCCCGCAAGAAAAGAAAATTAAAAAAAGGCTTCTAAATCCTATCTTTTTTCCGAAAAACCTATGTTTCTATGTCAGTGGTGCTCAAATTTTCATGTCAAGGACCCCCATCTCAAAATATGTAGTTCCAGGGACCCCCCCCCCCCAGAAGCAAATATTTTAGTTAAAAATGTTCGCTCTGAAATATATATTCAATGATTTGCGCCACATTTTAACGATTTTTCAAAAATAGCAGACCTACGAGCTCGTAGCGCGCCACTCGGTGAGCTTGTAGATCTGCTATTTTTCAATAGCTAAATTATAACATAATGTTTAAAACACCAAAAGGGGTTCCCGCCCAAAATGGGTCAAAGCTTCTTTGAAGCACTGCAGAGTTCTTTGAAGACAGGGAAGCCCTCAGGCTACCACACACAGTTAAAATGCCATTACTGTCTCCAGGGCATAATGGACCAAATTAAAAATGTACAATATTATGTAAAAGGACTAAGAGTAGGCCCTAGTGCAGTGCCAGGCTGTCATGTGAGGTCACAGGGGATGGAAATTGCAATACCCCGGCATGTGCATCACACATAAAATGTAATTATTTTTAACTAATTTATTGCAGCTATAGCTATTAGCCTAAACCCCAATTCCAGGTGCCACCATACGCGTTCACTTTAAAAGACGAGATTCAGAATCATGAAAACCCCTTAGTTTGACATGTCACATGCTACTTAAATGTTGCCTTGTATTTGGTTGTCTATGGTGTGGTATAAAAAAAAAAATCACTGTGTGAACCGAGTGGTGCAACTCCCCTCTCCCCCTGCCCCTCTCTCTCTCTCTCTCTCTCTCTCTCTCTCTCTCTCTCTCTCTCTGTAATTAGCAGGCAACAGTGCAACACTATCTCTCTCTCTCTGTTTCTGGCACAACAGCGCCACGTTTGCCCCTACTGGTACTCTAAACATTGGGACATAGTCACATAGTCCCATAGGGACATTGCTGTTCCTTGGAGTGGTTGGAACCACTCAAAAACACAAATAAAAAGTGTGTCATGACATCGCAGGTTCATCCTTAACCGTTGAGCTTTTGGGCCTGTGGCTCCCATGGATATGTGCACGTGTTGAAGGCAGTGGCGTGCACAGATAGACACTAGGAGGTGTTAGAGCACCCCCTGCCATTTTGGCAATGTGCCCTTTTGAAAAAAAAAATGAAAAAAAACCTTATTTTTTTATGTTTTTGTATACTGTGTACAGTACACTGTACAGTATGTGGACCATGGTGACATTGATCAATTCTTGATTAAAACAAAGCTTCTAATATATTATTTAGGCCCCAAAATCTATAAATCTCACACTATTAAGGCAACCGGCCGGTTCCACGCGCTGCACAAGGTGCCCTTTTTTCACTTGAGCACCTGCCCCTCTAAATGTCTGTGCACGCCACTGAGCACCTGCCCCTCTAAATGTCTGTGCACGCCACTGGTTGAAGGGCTGTGTGCGACGTGATGTGATGTGATGTGATGTGATGTGCACGCTAGGTGGGCTCTCTGGAGCAGTCCATGCTGGACGCGTTGGTTCTGGACAGAGTGGACTTCGTCAAGCTGCTGATAGAGAACGGAGTCAGCATGCACCGCTTCCTGACGCTGAGCAGACTGGAGGAACTCTACAACACGGTGAGCACGCACACGCACGCACGCACGCACGCACGCACGCACGCACGCACGCACGCACGCACGCACACAGGCCCATGCTCCTTGCGAAGCATCGTGGAAGCAGATACAGTACATGTTGGTCATTTTCATCAGTAGCTGATGCCATTAAAATAAATGCTTTTTATAACTTCACTGGAAAAGGAGTGTCCTGGATTTCCTTTGTTGCTTTATTGTCGAACCCTCTCCAACGAGCGCTACGGACCACCGCCGTGCTTATTCGTCTTTGTATATACTGTTTTCTGCTTTCACTTTCTGGACAAAGCGGCTGAAAACAGTTGAAATAAACACTCACGTGATAAAAAAAATCATCCCGGGTTCTGCTGTGTTTTTCTTTGTCATGTTTCCTCAGAGACACGGGCCGTCCAACACGCTGTATCACCTGGTGCGGGACGTGAAGAAGGTACGTGCCTCTCACCTGTACGTACCGTAGTCTGTGTGGCTGTACTTGTGTGTGAGTGTGTGTGTGCAGGGCCGGTCCTGAGCAATCTGGCGCCCTAAGCAGGATTTTTTACTCTGTCCCAAAAATTGGGGAGGCACTGTGGAGGCACTGGGGGGACAGTGGGGACACTGTGGAGGCACTGGGGGTCCACTGGGGAGGCACTGTGGGGGACACTGGGGAGGCACTATAGGGAGGCCCTGGGCAGACATTGGGGAGGTACTGGCGAGGCACTGGGGGGACACTGGTGAGGCACTGAAGGGGACACTGGGGAGGCACTATAGGGAGGCAGACAGAGTTGGGACAGAGTAAAAAAACAAAACAACTATATATATATTTTTTTATTTATTTTTGGCGCCCCCCCCCATGGCGCTCGAAGGCCTGTAGGAAGAACCGGGCCTGTGTGTGTACGTGTGTGTGTGTGTGTGGAGCGCGTTATGTTGGCAAGAGTAGACCTGTGTTATTAGGAACCGTATATTGTCTGTGCTGCTTCTCCTGCGGTCAGTCAGTCGGTCAGTGGTCAGTGTGCACTACGGCTGCTGAATGTGTCCATCCGTCACGTTGTTGACATGTTTGCAGACGACATAGCGTTATTCTGTTGGTGTGTCTCGCCGTCGGTGTGTTTATAGGGTGGTGGTTCTCAAAAGGTTTGGGCTCTCAAAGAAGGGACCTCCCCGTGGCCAGGGGTGTGCACAGATAGATAGACCCCAAGTGGTGCTATAAAGCAACTGCCCTTTTGCCCTCTGGACAGCAAGCAAAGTTCCACTTTTAAAGTAGATTTTTTCCGCAACACTGGTAAGGGAATAACTCCACTGGTTCCACTGGTTTATTGATTCAACGTTTCGATCACTGTACCGGGATCTTATTCAGGAAGGTTCTTCTTTCCTGAAGAAGATCCCAGTGATGAATAAACCAGCAGAGCTAAGTTATTCCCTTACCAGTGTTTGCGGACTCTTATTTCTTTCTTCTTTCTTGCAGCACGCGGGCTAGAGTGGATGTGCTCCATGCTCTATTACCTTTCCAATATCTATATCTCTATATTTCACACACTATTAAGGCAGCCGGCGGTTCCACGTGCACGCCGGCACAATGTGCCATTTTTTCACTTGAGCACCTGCCCCTCAAAATGTCTGTGCACGCCGCTGCCCTTGAGGTGGGTTCCCGAATCAAACGGGACACTCTCCAGGTCCTGTGACCCCCCCCCCAAATAATTGCAGTGGGGTAAAAGTAGCCTATTGGTAATTGGAAATGATATCTTAAGTAATGTACAAATGCATGAAGTACTTAAGTAAATGCACTTATAGTTGCTTTCCACCACTGGTGTATACAGACAGAACCAAACGGGTCCATTTGGTTCCATGATCTGCACACACTCTTCAGAGGGAAATGAGAACCACTGCTTTAGGGATGCCAGGCTGTCCTATATAGCAGCTCAGTGGTTCCCAAAGTGGGGTCCGGGGACCCCCAGGGGTCCTTGAGGGAGTTCCAGGGGGTCCCCAGCTAAATGTCAGTTTGGAATCAAATGGACCCGTTAGAGTCCATTTGGTTCCATTTGTACCATTGCAGAGTTAAATTAACATTGATTTTTTTAATATAAATTGGGGTCCCAGAGATAGAAATTACATTAAATGGGGGTCTGTCGTGCATGTCAAACTGGGGGGGGAGGGGGGGTCCTTGAAATGAAACGGGTTGAGAATCACTGCTAGAGCCGTAAAAATCTTCTCTTACGGGTGTCCTTGGCATATCTTTTCAAATGGGGGTCTGCGGGGCTAATTAGTGTCAATTTGGGCATTGAAAAGGTTTGGGAACCACTGCTATAGCTGCTGTTGTGATGATTCCAGGAGGTCCAATAGCTGCTGTTGTGATGATTCCAGGAGGTCCAATAGCTGCTGTTGGATGATTCCAGGAGGTCCAATAGCTGCTGTTGTGATGATTCCAGGAGGTCCAATAGCTGCTGTTGGGATGATTCCAGGAGGTCCAATAGCTGCTGTTGTGATGATTCCAGGAGGTCCAATAGCTGCTGTTGGATGATTCCAGGAGGTCCAATAGCTGCTGTTGGATGATAGCAGGAGGTCCAATAGCTGCTGTTGTGAGGATTCCAGGAGGTCCAATAGCAGCTGTTGGATGATACCAGGAGGTCCAATAGCTGCTGTTGGATGATTCCAGGAGGTCCAATAGCTGCTGTTGGATGATTCCAGGAGGTCCAATAGCTGCTGTTGGATGATACCAGGAGGTCCAATAGCTTCTGTTGGATGATACCAGGAGGTCCAATAGCAGCTGTTGGATGATACCAGGTGGTCCAATAGCTGCTGTTGGATGATTCCAGGAGGTCCAATAGCTGCTGTTGGATGATTCCAGAAGGTCCAATAGCTGCTGTTGGATGATTCCAGGAGGTCCAATAGCTGCTGTTGGATGATTCCAGGAGGTCCAATAGCTGCTGTTGGATGATTCCAGGAGGTCCAATAGCTGCTGTTGGATGATTCCAGGTGGTCCAATAGCTGCTGTTGGGATGATACCAGTAGGTCCAATAGCTGCTGTTGGGATGATACCAGTAGGTCCAATAGCTGCTGTTGGGATGATACCAGGTGGTCCAATAGCTGCTGTTGGATGATTCCAGGAGGTCCAATAGCAGCTGTTGGATGATACCAGGAGGTCCAATAGCAGCTGTTGGATGATACCAGGTGGTCCAATAGCTTCTGTTGGATGATACCAGGATGTCCAATAGCTGCTGTTGGATGATTCCAGGAGGTCCAATAGCTGCTGTTGGGATGATTCCAGGAGGTCCAATAGCTGCTGTTGGGATGATTCCAGGAGGTCCAATAGCTGCTGTTGGATGATTCCAGGAGGTCCAATAGCTGCTGTTGGATGATTTCAGGTGGTCCAATAGCTGCTGTTGGATGATTCCAGGAGGTCCAATAGCTGCTGTTGGATGATTCCAGGAGGTCCAATAGCTGCTGTTGGATGATTCCAGGAGGTCCAATAGCTGCTGTTGGGATGATTCCAGGAGGTCCAATAGCTGCTGTTGGATGATTCCAGGAGGTCCAATAGCTGCTGTTGGATGATTCCAGGAGGTCCAATAGCTGCTGTTGGATGATTCCAGGTGGTCCAATAGCAGCTGTTGGATGATACCAGGTGGTCCAATAGCTGCTCTTGTCAGTGATGCGTAGAGGCTAGAGGTCATGCTTATCTCTTTCAGCTCCAGACGCTGTGGCTGCGTAGCGCTCTGCACGGCTCCTATCTGTCCTTTTCCATTCATCATTCCTCCCCTCTCTCTCTCTCTCTCTCTCTCTCTCTCTCTCTCTCTCTGTATACAGTACACACCACAGTAGATCAAAGCTAATTTGCTCCGACAGCGAGTGCATCGAAACCGACACACAGCTGAGAAAAAGCAAACAAACAAAAAAAAGACAACTCAATCCTTTCTGTCAGATTAATATGGTGTTTGTTATCGAGCATACAACGTGATAGTCTTCCTGGAGTAGTAATCCTTTGTTTTCCTCACGTCGTTTTCCCACGATTCTTAAAACAGCGGCGCATAATTGACACGTTTAGGTGTTTGGCAGACGTTCTTATCCAGAGCTAATTGCGAGTGCGGGATCGTAATAGCTCAAGTCAATAAACACGGTTAAAAGGAGGCACGGTGGCACAGTCGGTAGTGCTGTCGCCTCACAGCTAGAAGGTCCCGGGTTCGAGTCCCGCTGTGGGGACGCTATGGCCGTGTTCTCTCCTCCACGTCATTAGTGAAAGGCCTTTCTGTGTGGAGTTTGCCTGTTCTCCCCGTGTCCCCTAGGGTAGGTACCCTCACACGTTCTCCCCGTGTCCTCTAGGGTAGGTACCCTCACATGTTCTCCCCGTGTCCCCTAGGGTAGGTACCCTCACATGTTCTCCCCGTGTCCCCTAGGGTAGGTACCCTCACATGTTCTCCCCGTGTCCCCTAGGGTAGGTACCCTCACATGTTCTCCACGTGTCCCCTAGGGTAGGTACCCTCACATGTTCTCCCCGTGTCTCCTAGGGTAGGTACCCTCACATGTTCTCCCCGTGTCCCCTAGGGTAGGTACCCTCACATGTTCTCCCTGTGTCCCCTAGGGTAGGTACCCTCACATGTTCTCCCCGTGTCTCCTAGGGTAGGTACCCTCACATGTTCTCCCCGTGTCCCCTAGGGTAGGTACCCTCACATGTTCTCCCTGTGTCCCCTAGGGTAGGTACCCTCACATGTTCCCCCCGTGTCCCCTAGGGTAGGTACCCTCACATGTTCTCCCCGTGTCTCCTAGGGTAGGTACCCTCACAAAAAAATGCAGTAATGCTAGTCTCTATACCGCCTCCCGGGGCCTGATGGAGGTGATAAAAAGCGACCTGCTCACTCCTCACGCATTGGAAGCAGAAATATATGCCAGGAACCCCCATAAGAGAAGACTTGTTGCATTAGTCTACGGACCCACATTTAATGGCATATCTATCTCTGGGATTAGGCTATAAAGGTTTGAGGACCACCACTGGACTCCTCCTAAAGTGCCACAGTAGAAAACCCTGTGACTGACATTCAGTAATTGTATGGTCAAACCTAAGAACATTGCAATGTTATGTAAAAACAAAATAGAACGTTTTGCCACAGAAACAGACAAGTCTTTTGTCCGTGTGTGTGCAGACATTATTGATTATTATAGCCACATATAAGAAAAAACGACATGCAAAACACACAACTACTTCAACGTAGTTGTACGTTGTACGTTGTATGTTGCACATTGTCAGCAACTTGCAGAGAAGAGAGGAAGCTTAAGCACTCAGTTGAGTTTAATATCGGTTCAGACAGAGACAGTCCACAGAATACCAGCACTCACTTTGTATCCAATAGGATTCTTGTTTATTGTTTACTCCAGCAGCAAACACTCACTTTGTATCCAATAGGATTCTTGTGTATTATTGTTTACTGCAGCAGCAAATAAGTGAACGTTTCGGCCCAGAGGTCTTCCTTCCTCAGCGTAAAAATTGTCAGCATCTTCTAATTATGCTAATTATGACCAGCCCACTAATGAGGGGTGATGGAGGGGTCTCTCTCTCTCTCTCTCTCTCTCTCTCTCTCTCTCTCTCTCTCTCTCTCTCTCTCTCTCTCTCTCTCTCTCTCAGCACCATTAATTAACCATTACATTGACGACATTGAGTCCCTGATTACAGTAATTCCCGGGGGGGTCATTATGGAGGTTGGGCTGAAAGGGCTGTTTCACTTTAAGACGCTTTTTGGGGTCATTTCGACGTTTATACTCAGGCGTTTGTGTTCAGTTCACCCTGAATAGTTTTATACTCAGGCGTTTGTGTTCAGTTCACCCTGAATAGTTTTATACTCAGGCGTTTGTGTTCAGTTCACCCTGGATAGTTTTATACTCATGCGTTTGTGTTCAGTTCACCCTGGATAGTTTTATACTCAGGCGTTGTGTGTTCAGTTCACCCTGGATAGTTTTATACTCAGGTGTTTGTGTTCAGTTCACCCTGGATAGTTTTATACTCAGGCGTTGTGTGTTCAGTTCACCCTGGATAGTTTATACTCAGGCGTCTGTGTTCAGTTCACCCTGGATAGTTTTATACTCAGGCGTTTGTGTTCAGTTCACCCTGGATAGTTTATACTCAGGCGTTGTGTGTTCAGTTCACCCTGGATAGTTTTATACTCAGGTGTTTGTGTTCAGTTCACCCTGGATAGTTTTATACTCAGGTGTTTGTGTTCAGTTCACCCTGGATAGTTTTATACTCAGGCGTTGTGTGTTCAGTTCACCCTGGATAGTTTATACTCAGGCGTCTGTGTTCAGTTCACCCTGGATAGTTTTATACTCAGGCGTTTGTGTTCAGTTCACCCTGGATAGTTTATACTCAGGCGTTGTGTGTTCAGTTCACCCTGGATAGTTTATACTCAGGCGTTTGTGTTCAGTTCACCCTGGATAGTTTTATACTCAGGCGTTGTGTGTTCAGTTCACCCTGGATAGTTTTATACTCAGGCGTTTGTGTTCAGTTCACCCTGGATAGTTTTATACTCAGGCGTTTGTGTTCAGTTCACCCTGGATAGTTTTATACTCAGGCGTTGTGTGTTCAGTTCACCCTGGATAGTTTTATACTCAGGCGTCTGTTTTCAGTTCAACCCTGGGTAGTTTTATACTCAGGTGTTTGTGTTCAGTTCACCCTGGATAGTTTTATACTTAGGTGTCTGTGTTCAGTTCAACCCTGGATAGTTTTATACTCAGGCGTTTGTGTTCAGTTCACCCTGGATAGTTTTATACTCAGGCGTTTGTGTTCAGTTCACCCTGGATAGTTTTATACTCAGGCGTTTGTGTTCAGTTCACCCTGGATAGTTTTATACTCAGGCGTTTGTGTTCAGTTCACCCTGGATAGTTTTTAACCATGACAGATCCATTGAAAAGACCCGTACTCTGTTCTGGTCACTGATATTGTCCTTCTATTGGCGGAGTTTGTTCTTCTACAGTATTTCTATTACGTCAGTGCTTTTTTACAAATGACCTTTTTAAAGAATTAAGAAAGGAATATTTATAGTAAAATGTAGGGGCTTAAAATGGCAACATTTGCCTCTGATATGTAGTAATTAAGTATATGATTGAAAAATAGAAAGTAAAGTAAAACTTCCTCACACTTTTACTTAAGTACTACTCGGGTACTTAGTTACCCCACGCACGTGCGCACACACACGCACGCGTGCCCACACACACACAAACGTTACCTGTTAACTGTCTTTCTTATTGCATCTCTGCCCTTCAAGCTAATAATTTGTCATCCCTCTCTCTCTCTCTCTCTCTCTCTCTCTCTCTCTCTCTCTCTCTCTCTCTCTCTCTCTCTCTCTCTCATCCACTGAACCTCTCGGGGGAAGATCTCATTATTTCCCTAAATGCAAATTGAGATATTTATCCAGAATCAATGCATTTTATGTCCTTCACATTATTGTCCCCAGTATGTTAGCCTCTGATTAACCCTATACTGGCGTACTTAATCTATTGGTTTCCAACCCAGAGAGCCAGTAACAGTCTCCCTGCATCGTGCTCTGGGCTTCAACGTTTCATATCGTTGCTGTCGGGCAGACTCCTTGCTTGTTTCTGTATCAGTGGTGCTCAATATTTCATGTCAAGGACCCCAAACATGATATGTATTTGGCCACCGACCCCCATCTGAAAATATGTTGTTCCAGGAACCCCTCAGAAGCAAAGATTTGAGTTAAAACGTTCGCTCTGAAAGAATATACATTCAAAGATTTGAGCCACATTTTCAAGATTTTTCAAAAATAGCAGACATACAAGCCGTGTAGTAGATCTGCTATTTTTCAATAGCTAAAGTATAACATAATGCTTGAAACACCAAAAGGGGTTCCCGCCCAGAATGGGTTAAAACAGTTTTTTTTGCAAGGAGTTGCAACTTTTGTGTTTTGGCCTTTAAGCGATGCGTTTTGAGCTTGTAGATCTGCAACTTTTTAAGTTTTTGAATTTGAAATCCTGAAAAGTAACATTCTTCCGCCCGACAGAGACGATATCTATAAAGTAATGGTTTAACCCATTCAGGACGGGAACCCCTTTTGGCGTTTTAAGCATTATGGTTATAAATAGCAGATCTATAAGCTCATAGCGCGGCACTCTGCTATTTTTTAAATATGGTGACAATGTGGTGCAAATCTTTGAATATATTCTTTCAGAGTGAACGTTTTTAGCTCAGATCTTTGCTTCTGGGAGGTGCCTAAAACAACATATTTTCAGATGGGGGTCCTTGACATGAAAATGTTTGAAAACCACTGACATAGAAACAGGTTTTTCAGAAAACTGTCAGGATTTAGAAGGCATTTGTAGAATCGTCCTCAGGTCTATAAGGTTCAAACACAATATCTCAAATTGAATTTGAATTGTATTTTGGAACATTGAAACTAAGAATGGACGAATGGCTCCCAGACACTGACGTGTGATTCAGAACAGTCCAGATGAAGCAACATTTTACAGGTTCTGGAAATTTGTTCCCCGGCCGGACGTAGCTTGTGGAAGGAACACTGGCCAGGGGGAGGCAGTATAGAGACCAGGATTACTGCATGTTTTTTGTGAGGGTACCTAACCCGACACGGGGAGAACATGTGAGGGTACCTACCCTAGGGGACACGGGGAGAACATGCAAACTCCACACAGAAAGGCCCTTTCGCCGAAGTGTTTGTTTTTGATGACGTGCCTCCCCCATCATGTGGATTTACCAGCTCTTTAGAGTTTTCACCCTGATATTGCGAGGTTGTGGTTCAAATAAAAATGGGACCCAGTGCCTCCCTGCTCGGCACTCAGTGCCTCCCTGCTCGGCACTCAGTGCCTCCCTGCTCGGCACTCAGTGCCTCCCTGCTCGGCACTCAGTGCCTCCCTGCTCGGCACTCAGCATCAAGGGTTGGGTTGGAGGTAAGCAGGGACGTGCACACACATAGACGTGGGAGTCAGCCGTTAGCCTATAGCCAGGCTAGTCAGCCGGGCCCTCACGCATGCATCGCTACATCTGGGAACCAGGAGATGGCGCCATAGGAGGAGATGACCTACCTCGCCAGCAATGGACCACACTGAACCGCTTAAGAACTATGGGGTTGGGCGCTTCAATGCATCAATGCAGAAGTGGGGATTGGCGGACAGTGCGGCATGCGAGTGCGGTGACCCTGAGCAGACCGCCGACCATATCATCTACACCTGCCCCTTATACAGACCACCCTCGGAAGCCAGCCTCTTCGACCTGGGACCGGAATATGCGGGCGTGGCTCCACGACACCGAGTTGGACCTCTGACTTTACACGAAAGAAGAAGAAGACATAGACGTCAAAGGGGGCTTCAGCCCCTGCCTTTTTACCCGTCTGTAAAACAACTGCCCTTTCCAAACCATGAATGCAGCATTTACTATGGTGGAAGAAATGCACATGCCCCTCTTTTCCATGCCATGCCAGAAGGCAGCATTCAGCAGAATTGCTGTTTTCCCCGAAGTCTCCTGAACTTGGAACGTGGCATTTTGCATTGAACAAAATTGTTTAGAAATCCATGTCGTACACACCGCATCTCCGGTAGATAAAGAGTGCTGGCATGCGCCCCGAAAATAGCCGATCTACAAGCTCTCAATGTGCCGCAGTGCGGCGTGTTGAGAGCTTGTAGATCGGCTATTTTCGCTATTTTTTTGTCCAGAAGTGCCCTCTTACGGGGTTTCAGCCCCTGCCCCTCTAACACTCTCTGCACGTCCCTGGGGGTAAGACATATTAGCATCATGACACATTAGCATCATGACATGACACATTAGCATCATGACATGACACATTAGCATCATGCCCAGGGGATGTACTTGACATATAGCATTGTGTACATGGGAGTGTTTATGCCAGAAGATACAGAAGATAGGATCCTGCCCTATGGGCCTCATCTAGGCTATACTTAACCGAACCGTAGAAAACAGTGTTAAATTAATCGTCTAGCCTGCCAGACACTTGGCTACGTTATCCAGGGGTTTATATTCTTTAATCCATGTTTTGATCCGATCGTATCGTTAGCCACCGTTCGTTAGCACAAACAGTCCAAGTGGGACAGTGGCCGCGGCCATTTTTTTATTTATTTTTTATAACTTTTATCCCACAAATTTGTAACCCATTTTTCACCCCTGTGTCAATTATCTAATGTGATCCTGGGCTCTACACACCCTCCGCCAACCTAGTCCCCATATATGGGGGACATGGGGAGAGCAACGGACTTGAACTCATGCTTCCGGCCGCGGCCATTTTGAAGATGCGCGCACATTCACTTGCATTCAATGGTCCGCGTTCAAAAGGCCTGTATCTCCACATTGGCGCAATGGATGTCGTTTTCTGGTGAAAACAAGGTCTTGTTTTCTGGTGAAAACAGAGTGCCAAGCAGGGTCCCTTTCTCAGAGTCTTTGGTATGACAGCTAGTGCATAAAATAGCAGATATACAAGCTCACACCGCGTCACGCTGCGACGCGTTGTGAGCTTGTAGATCTGCTATTTTCAGCATGCAACCAAGTGTAATATGACTTATACTGGATCTCTTGTCCACTACTCCCTAACATTTTAGTCTAGTTTTTATTTATTGACAATCGTCAGTATATTTAGTCTTATAGTTTTAGTCGCATCATAGCTTCCATTTTAGTTTAGTTAGTCGACGAACATTTTTCGTCTTAGTTTTAGTCCACGAGATCAACACTGGTAGCTATACCGTTTGAGCGATTGCTTCTCTCTTCTTTTCATGCCAGGGACCCCCAAATAAAAAATGGATTCACCCCAACTGAAAAAATCTAATACAAATAATACCTCACTTTGAGAACCACCGCCATAGAGATCTCTAGACGAGAGGATTCTGTGTATCCCATCGGGCCCTGCTCTCTCTCTCTCCCATGCCATGTGACTAAAATAGATTTCACATTAAAAAATGTATGAAACATTTGTTTTTAGGGGCGACATCCCCTCCAACGCCTGGCTTTTTGAAATCAGGTCATATTGGCAGCCAAGTCTATGGACTTTTAATGTTTGTTTAGAGCACTTTAAAGGAGCATTTTGAAAGATGTGAAGTGTATTTCTCCTTGGTATGAAGGCTTTCCGTGGCTAAGCTATAAGCGCTAGCTGACCCGTTACTCTCACTGACCTTAATGTGTGTTCTTTCCAAGCGAGAATATCCAGGTTTCAGTTGGATCTACTTCAAGGTGAATCCGATGATCATGTTTTTTTTTTCTCTCTAGCAAAAAAAAAAGAAAAAAAAATTGATGTGGATTTTTGAAGTGTAGTTCTTTAGGCATGTAACGATTTATTATCGTGAATCAATTAAAGTCGATTTTATATTCATAAGAAAATGTATCGTGATGCGAAGAATTGCCAGAAGAAAATACAGCATATTTGTAAGAGAATTTATTGATAAAACATGAGTTTTCAGTCATTTTATACTGTATTGAAACGAGCATAAGAGAAAAATTTTAAATTACAAAAGAGAAGAAAAAAAATGTTTTAAAGATGTTTCGGTCATTTGTCTTAAATATGTTTTGTTTTTAAAAAATCGTATTAAATTATAATGTCGTGATTCAAATCGTACCGTGAGTTGAGTTGAATCCTTACATGCCTAATCTTCTTTCTTATATCGTATTATTATCTTCCTTCTTGTATGTATCTTTGAATATCTATGGCTGCTGACCGTATAATAAGCAGCTGTTTTTTAAAAATGTTGTCTGTAAAACAAACTCTTCGGTGCTTGGGTTCGGTCTCCACAGGGCAACCTGCCGCCAGACTACCGCATCAGCCTCATCGACATCGGATTGGTCATCGAGTACCTGATGGGCGGGGCCTACCGCTGTAACTACACCAGGAAGAGGTTCCGGACGCTCTACCACAACCTCTTTGGGCCCAAGAGAGTGAGTCGCTGCACCTCGCATCACAACAAATCACCTTTATTTTGTATTCTTTTTTAAATTTTCATCCCGATTTTGTAACCCATTTTTCACCCCTGACTGTGCCAATTATCTAATGTGATCCTGGGCTCTACACACCCTCCGCCAACCTGGGGAGGGTGTAAGTAACTAAGTAATTTTTACTTAAGTACTGTACTCAAGTACAATTTTTAGGTATTTGTACTTTACTTGAGTATTTCCAATTTCCAATACTTTTACTTCTACTCCATTACATCTCAAAGCCACAATTTGTACTTTTACTCCACTACAATTCTTTGAAAACTTTAGTTACTAGTTAGTGATTTTAATTTTTTATTAGAAAACATAACCACTGCAACCCTATACATTTCGGCCATTTGAAAATAGCCGAACTACAAGCTCTACTACAAGATTTTCTACACATTTTGAAGTTCTGCAATATGAGTACTTTTACTTTTAGTACTTTAAGTAGTGGTGCCGAAATGATTTCGGCTCGTCGGACATTTTCATGTGGCACCGAAGCGCCGACTATTATACATTGTATAGTCTATAGTCCAGAACCGGACCGAGTTTGTTCCGGCTGTAAAATAAAATAGCAGTATATGAATCGGCCCTTAGCCTCAATGTGGTCGTTGGGACATCCTGTATAACTCCTGCAGGTCCGTTGAGGTGGCCCTAGTGGTGTGTGTGTGTGTGTGTGGGGGGACGGGGACGGGGGGTAGGGGGGATAAATGACCCTCCGTTGTCAAATTTAGCTCTTGAAACGGGGCTCTTAGATCCTCCAGGCTGTATGGGTTTGTGCGTGCGTATGTGTGCGTGCGTGATTGCGTGCGTGGTGTGTGCGTGATTGCGTGCGTGCGTGCGTGCGTGCGTGCGTGCGTGCGTGCGTGCGTGCGTGCGTGCGTGCGTGCGTGCGTGCGTGCGCGACAGAAGTAGGTGAGTTAAATATGTTGGGCTGGTTTTAGGCTGCGGCCTCTCGCTCTGCACAGGGGGGTCCACCACTATTTCTGTCATGTACGTAGCTTTATGCTGGGCTTGTTTTATAGGCTGGCCTCTCTACAAAGCATGCAGTGTTGATTTCGTCGACTAATACTGAGACCAAAAATGTTAGTCGACTGTATACCTTTTTCCACCGACGAAAACGTAATGGAAACTAAATGAAAACTAAGCTATGATGACAAAGATTATGACTAAATAAAATAATATCGACAATTTAGTCAACAAATAAAAACTAGACTAAAATGTTGGGAAGGGACTAGTGGACAAGAGATCCAGTATACTGTAAGTCATTTTACACTTCATGGTTGCATGCTGAAAATAGCAATCTACATGCTCACAACGTGTCGCGCTGTGACGCGTTGTGAGCATGTATAGATCGGCTATTTTCAGCAAGCGTAAAATCTGTCATTTCGACGCCATCATCAAGGCCCGCCAAAAACTAGACTAACTAGTGAAGGCGGCATGTGGTGCGACCGCCTTCTTCAGAAGCCAAGTAGAAAACTACTTGGCAGTAGTGTAAAGGAAAGAAAAATAACACACACAGAGGCCAACCGGATGCACACAGGAGATGAAAATGTCTTAAAAGGTACATTGGAGGTGCTTTGATCTGGGATCAGCAGGAATGTAGGCTGATCTGGGATCAGCAGGAATGTAGGGCGATCCAAGCGTGAAGAATATTAACACCTTGCTTGCCCGGACCTATTTAATCCATTACTAAAATGTGCCCATCATTTATAGCGCCCGGACCACTTTTACCGGCGCACCGGAAGTTGTTGTGAATGTCTGTGTAGCAGCTAACAATAGCCACACCACTCTAGAGTCGATCGACAACAACGGGAGGTAAGAATAAATCTATCGCGACTAGCGACTGGACAGCGGAGGGCCGTCAAACACAGGATCTTTTTTCAGAATTAGACGGGATGATTTAGATCGCGAGTTATGAACGTTTTAAGATTTTCGTTTTCGTCAGCTAAACAGGCAGGGAACATTTTCGATGGCGTGTCACTCTTGCGTGTCATCGAGGATTGGGCAACAAGCGCTCCTAGGCTGTGGAGCGATGCGATCGGTTTTGATATCATTAATCTCCGTCCTATTTATCAATCTCCGCCTTGGGCACTTGACCATGAACTTGAACTTGACGGAGATCTCCGCCCTGGGCCTCCATGGTGTTAAGCATATACACATCCTGCGGCACGGTCTGTGTCAGTATCATCACCATCACCCGATGATGATGATGATGATGATGATACTGACAAATGCGGAATAATGCATTTGGCAATCTACTGTACCTGGCACTCTGAAATGTCTATGATACGCTCCTCCTCGCCTCACCGTGTCCATGTCTGCCACAGCGTCGCCACAGCAGGTGTGATGCAATGGAATTGTGCACAGCTGTGTCCACGCTTCCATTTCCCTGTGTGACAGCGCGGCTGTGCGTGCGTGCGTGCGTGCGTGCGTGCGTGCGTGCGTGCGTGCGTGCGTGCGTGCGTCAGACAGCACAGGAAAATTGATAAAGCGAGCATGCAGGACCAAAAAACTAAGATCTGAGAGAAATGGAGTGTGGGGAGAGAGGGAGGGAGGGAGAGGGAGAGAGAGGGAGAGAGAGGGAGAGAGAGAGAGAGAGAGAGAGAGAGAGAGAGAGAGAGAGAGAGAGAGAGAGAGAGAGAGAGAGAGAGAGAGAGAGAGAGAGAGAGAGAGAGAGAGAGAGAGAGAGAGAGAGAGAGAGAGAGAGAGAGAGAGAGAGAGAGAGAGAGAGAGAGAGAGAGAGAGAGAGAGAGAGAGAGAGAGAGAGATCTGGAGCTAACATGATTTGTTTGCTTACTGAACATTTTGACAAGTGAAAAAGAGCTCTTTCTCACACACACACACACACACGCTCACGCTCACGCTCACGCACGCACTCGCTCACCCAGAGAGAACAAAGCTAGATAGAGATATCCACATTCTCCCCACAAGAGGATAGAGGCCTGCTGGGATATTTTTACCTTTTACATTGTGGTGTTCTTGCTCTCGATTAAGAGCGTCTGCTAAACACCTAAATTGTAAACAGAAAAGCACACACACCCAAACATTGTACCAGTTGTACACACCCCATGAAGGCTACACACCCAAACATTGTACCAGTTGTACACACCCCATGAAGGCTACACACCCAAACATTGTACCAGTTGTACACACTCCATGAAGGCTACACACCCAAACATTGTACCAGTTGTACACACCCCATGAAGGCTACACACCCAAACATTGTACCAGTTGTACACACCCCATGAAGGGAACATTGTACCAGTTGTACACACCCCATGAAGGGAACATTGTACCAGTTGTACACACCCCATGAAGGGAACATTGTACCAGTTGTACACACCCCATGAAGGGAACATTGTACCAGTTGTACACACCCCATGAAGGGAACATTGTACCAGTTGTACACACCCCATGAAGGGAACATTGTACCAGTTGTACACACCCCATGAAGGGAACATTGTACCAGTTGTACACACCCCATGAAGGGAACATTGTACCAGTTGTACACACCCCATGAAGGGAACATTGTACCAGTTGTACACACCCCATGAAGGCTTGAATTCATGGAGCTTTTTGTTTTTTCCCTTTTTTTGTTTTCTTTTTTGTCGCATTTCTAAGCCGATCGGAGACTCTCAACGGAGACTCTTTGAGACGCCGCTGGTCATCAAACTGTTGGCTTAGGAATACGAAACGAAAAAGAACAGGAAAAAAAACAAATTCTCAAACATATACTGCACTGTACTGTATATGTGCCATGTTGAACTTATAGAGTATAGAGCGCCGAAGTCCTGACGTCACTCGCTCGTCCCCTCGATTCCCCTGGTTCACGGAAGTATTTTCTCTATGGAGAATAACATGGGGCCATTTTAAAATCATCTAAGCATTGTGGTCCAAAAATAAGCTGTCTCGGCGTTATTGTCAGGGAGGTGTCTCCGTATCGTTTGCGACAGTCAGTCACTCATATATGATAGTCTGTTTCTAGCGAAAATGTAACTAATTCAGCAGCAGTAACAATAGCGTTTTCTCTCAGTCAGTTGATTCTTCATATCCATATGAGTGAAACGGCCGGGATGACATGTTTATTTTTCAAACACAGTTCTTATATGAGGCGATCTAAAATCCCCCTATGGGGATTACAATGCAAATAAAAAGTACATGAACCCGTGGAGTTGCGCCCTCTACCGATATTGACGTCAGACTTCGGTGCTCTATATAGCTGCTCTATAAAACGCTTTATCCACAAGCTGTTGTTCATTTTGTTTGTTTGTTTGTTTGTTTGTTTGTTTGTTTGTTTGTTTTTGTTTGTTTGTTCTTGTCTTGCTGTTCTAGCCCAAAGCGCTGAAGCTGCTGGGGATGGAGGTGAGTGCAGCTTCTCTTTCCACCAACGCTGTGTGTCTGTGCAGGCTGCAGGGACGTGCAGAGAATGTTAGAGAGGCAGGGGCTGAAATTCCCTAAAAGGGCACTTTTGAACAAAAATATCGAAAACAGCGGATCTACAAGCACCCAACGCGTCGCGCTGCGATGCGTTGAGAGCTTGTAGATCAGCTATTTTTGGGGCGTGAACCCGCACTCTTTAGCTACTGAAGATGCAGCGTACGACATGGATTTCTACGCGTATGAAAGATTATTTCAATGCAAAATGTCGCGTTGAAGTTCAGGAGTTTTTTTTTGTTTTGTTTTATGTTTTATCCCACAATTTTGTAACCCATTTTTTCACCCAGTGTCAATTATCTAATGTAATCCTGGGCGCTACACTTCCTCTGCCAACCTGGGGGGGCAGAGGACTGACCTCATGCTTCCTTCTATGCATGAGGAGTCCAAGCTGCTTCTTTTCACCTGACAGGGTAGAGTTTCCCCGGCCGAACGTAGCGCATGGAAGGAACACGTTATTCCGACCAGTTCCTTTCCCCTCCATCAGGTGCTAGCCAGGGGGAGGTAGTTTAGAGACCAGGATTACGGCATGTTTTTGTGAGGGTACCTACCCTAGGGGACACGGGGAGAACATGCAAACTCCACACAGAAAGGCCCTTTCGCCAACCCCGCCTCGGGTATGGGCACTGATGACGCGGAGGAGGGAACACACCCCCAGTGCCCACAGCGACCTTCTAGCTGTGAGGCGACAGCACTACCGACTGTGCCACCGTGCCCCGTAGTTCAGGAGAGTTTTGAAAAGAGGCAATTCTCTCCTGCTGCTGGCATGGAAAAGAGGGGCATTTGCATTATTTTCACCATGCTGCATTTGTGGCCTTTTTTGAAGTTAAAGGGCAGGGGCTCAAGCCCCCTTTGATGTCTATGTGTGCAAGTGCCTGTGTCTCTGTTTCTGCTCTCAAACACAGTAGTCCGGCAGCCGACAGGCTTCTTTTGTTTAAAGTGGGAAATTTGGTATTTCCCACTATAGTCTTTTTTTATTGGCCTAAAATATTGTCTATATACATATGTTCATGAATCCACTTGCTGACCGGCTGTCGGCATTGAGCAATTTTTACATGTGACCATACCATTAACATCCTATATGCAAGACTTTCAAATTGTCATTATGCTTTAAGTAACATGTGACATGTCAAACTAGGGGGTTTTCATGATTCTGAATCCATTTCAAGCATTAGTTTTGCACAAAAAACACTCCTTGGGCTAAAAACGGCCATAGCCACTTGCCCAAATGTGGGCAAATCCATGTGTGATGATTGCAATGGGGCCGTTTTAGCCCAAGGAGTGCTCCCCTGTTTGTATTGATTGATTGATTGAAATATTTATTAACAGTTTGCAGAATTACAGTACATTTCAAGCACAAACTCAATACAAAGACTGTTAACTGTGAGTGGACGACCCAATTAAGCATTACACTTGTTTACAAGAGGGTCCACCATGTTCAATTCATCAAAACATTTAGAGACGTACAAATAGACACTTCTATATAGTCAAAGAACAGAACAGGAATTCATCATAGAGGTAAAAAGGGAAAAGAAACATATACAGTGAGGGGAAAAAAGGGGGGGGGGGGGGGGGGTGGGGGGATTCAGATTTTTACGGGGGCCAGTTTCGAATTGCAGCCGTCCGTAGGTGCCCTTTGAGAGCGGTTTTGAAGGAGTCAAGGGATTTGCATGTCTTAATGACTGTTGATAGGGCGTTCCACATTTTGGTGGCATAGGAGCGAAAATAATTTAGTCCCTTGTTTGTGCCGAATCTGGGTTGTACATGGTTCGTTGCACTCCCTCTGGTGTTGTGGGTGTGGACTTCGTTAACATTAAGGAAGTATCTAGACAGGTACATGGGTATCTTGGTGGAGTATCGAATCTTCTAACCTTCAGCTGACAACTGGCTAAACATCAAAGTGTTCAGCTTTCAAACAAACCATCAATGCCAACACATTGACCTGATGATCTGAGTCCCCAGCTCTTATAGTGCTGCCATTGTTTAGTGATCACAACAACCGTGTGATGGTCACGCTTATCCCATTCTGACCTGAGATCGGATTCTAAAAATGTCTTCTACATCCTGACAGTTTTCTGAAAAAGCTATATTTCTATGTCAGTCGTTCTTCGATTTTTCAAAAATAGCAGATCTACAAGCTCGTAGCGCGCCACTCGGTGGCGCGCTATGAGCTTGTAGATCTGCTATTTTTCAATAGCTAAAGCATAACATAATGCTAACACCTGATGTATATTTATGCATCAAGTGACCCAATGTGTCTTTGTAGCAGTGATGGTCGAGTGGAAGAAAGGAAGCAAGCGCAGGTTCTAGTCGTCACATCTGATCAGTTTTATTGAAGAATCACTCAGTAACAAGGCTCCACGGGCAGAAAGCCCCGTGGAATACAGTAGAGTCACATCGTAGCTAATCAGTGTGAACTCTCAGCAGTTCACAACATTTGCAGTATTTACTAACTTCAAGATCCCGCCTCCCTGGAGACAGGCTACCTCCGCTTTTATGGGAGCCAATCAGCAAGTTTCTCTCACAGGATCTTCCAGTGAGAGGAGGAGGGATCATGGCATGTAGCTCATGTAATGAACTATATGTTTTATACCAAATAGGACAACTTATCTATCTATACTATATATGAAGTATGCAGAACACATGTAATGAAAAAGGTAGAATGTATTCTTAACCAGTCTAAACGATTATGCACAAATACCTTGTAGCCTCATGTCATTTCGATTCTAGAGCAGAGAGCAGGAGCCCTCTGAAACACACACAGCTGTTAGTTAGCAGTTCGAGATAGGTGCTGTCCCTGTGATTAGGTCAGGAACAGCACCCCCGACCCCCCTGGGGTGTTTAGCAGCATTCAACAAAAGGCTTTGTCTTCACAGCCTAATTGTAAATAACTCTAAGCAGTTTACTCTGTGTCACCACAGTATTGCTTGTCTCAATTTACAGAGCTCCTCATGTGCAGTCAGTGTGTCAACTGTCTATAAAATATCCATCACACCAAAAGGGGTTCCCGCCCAAAATGGGTTATTCATTGAACCTAAGTGTCACGGTGGGTTCACACGGGCAGAGGCGACGCAAGCCATGCCAGCGACATGAAGATGCAAAGATGCATCCGAGTTTGTAGCTGCTGCAAACGTTACAAAGCTAAACAAATGAGATGAACTGGCTTCAACTTCAGATACAAAGATACAACGGGACAAATATGCTGTGAATCTTTGTGTCTTTGCATCTGCCCCGTGTGAACGCAGCATCAGCACTGGAGCAAGATTATTACTGTGTTACTAATAGGCGTCCCTTTGGTTCCATTTGTACTCAGAGTTACAGAACCGTAAAGGTCCGGTTGGTTCCATTTGTACACTCAGAGTTACAGAACCGTAAAGGTCTGTTTGGTTCCATTTGTACACTCAGAGTTACAGAACCGTAAAGGTCTGTTTGGTTCCATTTGTACTCAGAGTTACAGAACCGTAAAGGTCCGTTTGGTTCCATTTGTACACTCAGAGTTACAGAACCGTAAAGGTCCGTTTGGTTCCATTTGTACCCTCAGAGTTACAGAACCGTAAAGGTCAGTTTGGTTCCATTTGTATCCTCAGAGTTACAGAACCGTAAAGGTCTGTTTGGTTCCATTTGTACCCTCAGAGTTACAGAACCGTAAAGGTCAGTTTGGTTCCATTTGTACCCTCAGAGTTACAGAACCGTAAAGGTCAGTTTGGTTCCATTTGTACCCTCAGAGTTACAGAACCGTAAAGGTCCGTTTGGTTCCATTTGTACACTCAGAGTTACAGAACCGTAAAGGTCAGTTTGGTTCCATTTGTACCCTCAGGGTTACAGAACCGTAAAGGTCCGTTTGGTTCCATTTGTACCCTCAGAGTTACAGAACCGTAAACGTCCGTTTGGTTCCATTTGTACCCTCAGAGTTACAGAACCGTAAAGGTTAGTTTGGTTCCA
This sequence comes from Electrona antarctica, assembly GCF_951216825.1. Lineage (NCBI taxonomy): Eukaryota > Metazoa > Chordata > Actinopteri > Myctophiformes > Myctophidae > Electrona > Electrona antarctica. The sequence goes on from NC_136793.1 coordinate 8,453,620, forward strand.
TTTGTACCCTCAGAGTTACAGAACCGTAAAGGTCTGTTTGGTTCCATTTGTACCCTCAGAGTTACAGAACCATAAAGGTCAGTTTGGTTCCATTTGTACCCTCAGGGTTACAGAACCGTAAAGGTCTGTTTGGTTCCATTTGTACCCTCAGGGTTACAGAACTGTAAAAGTCAGTTTGGTTCCATTTGTACCCTCAGAGTTACAGAACCGTAAAGGTCTGTTTGGTTCCATTTGTACCCTCAGAGTTACAGAACCGTAAAGGTCTGTTTGGTTCCATTTGTACCCTCAGGGTTACAGAACCGTAAAGGTCCGGTTGGATCCCTGACATTTTAAACAGCATCATATGCTGTTACAAGGCTTTCACTTAGAGCTCCATGGGGATAAGCTATAGTCCCATATATGGAGACAACGGCGATATCCAGCGCTGACATCAGATTACTGTAGAAACCCCAAAGATGGATATACACAGTGGTGACATCATCGTGACACTAGACTTGCACAGCATAAAAGGCAGGCGTCTCCCAGCTTCTAAACCTCAGATACCAAGCTACGCACACGGTATCTCCACCGATCTCAAATCCTCAGAATCTACAGGACCCAAGCAAGACCCAGGACACAGGATACAGCACATAGGACAAGACTCAAGAAGACTTTGAGATTGTGCCAAATTCACTTCATTCATTCAATTGTGCACAAACTGCAGTGCCGCCTGAACAAAGTGGTGTTGTTAGTCGTGCATTGTGACGGTTTGTATTGTGTGTGACGTCAGCCCTGAACTCCACCTAGGCTATATAAAGTGTGAAAACTTAATTAAAAACCCCCTTTTTTAAGATTTCAGAAAAGAATTGGCAAGATTTTTCAAAGAGTGAGTGAAAAATAGGCTACAAAACACCTACTATCAATCCCATCACAGTCCATGTATAGCAGTCTGTCTGAGAATAAACCACTGCTCCTGCAAGGTATGATGTCTCCCCAGACTCAGGTCAGCTTTACCGAGCGTCCACATGGCTTAAAGTCTCACGCACAGAGGTCCCACAATGACATGGACTGTCAAATGCAGAGCAATGGCCAGATCCTCTCAGTCGCATGTCAGACGATCAGCAGCTCTCTAAACGGCCAGAGACACGAAGACACGAACCAACCAAGATCTGGCTGTCATCAACAGCTTACTGAGATTATTGTAACTCAGCCAGGAGAAGTGAAGACTCATCGGACGACTTACACGGGAAGGAAACCCCACATCTGTGCACACTGTGACAAGAGTTTCAGTTCTTTATGTCACCTGAAGAGACACCAGCGTATCCACACTGGAGAAAAACCCTACCTCTGTAAACAGTGTGACAAGAGTTTCAATCAGTCGGGTGACTTGAAGACACACCAGCGTATCCACACGGGAGAAAAACCCTACCACTGTAAATATTGTGACAAGAGTTTCAGTCATTTAAGTAACCTGCAGACACACCAGCGTATCCACACGGGAGAGAAACCCTACCGCTGTAAACATTGTGACAAGAGTTTCAATCATTCAGGTCACTTGAAGACACACCAGCGTATCCACACGGGAGAAAAACCTTTCCACTGTAAAGAGTGTGACAAGAGTTTCAGCGCTTTTAACAACCTGAAGACGCACCAGCGCATTCACACTGGAGAGAAACCCTACATCTGTAAACAGTGTGAGAAGGGTTTCAAACAGCTAGGTGATTTGAAGATACACCTGCGTGTCCACACAGGAGAAAAACCTTTCCACTGTAAACACTGTGACAAGAGTTTCAGTGCTTTAAAGAACTTGAAGACACACCAGCTCATTCACACTGGAGGAAAAACCCTACACTGTAAACACAGAGAAGAGTTTCACAATGTATCCACACAGGAGAAAAACCCTACCGCTGTAAACGTTGTGAGAAGAGTTTCACAATGTATCCACACGGGAGAACACTTGGTGTCAGAGACCATAAAACAACAAGACGGGCGTGAAAGCATAGATATTAAAAAAATAGATGCCTCATTGGCCGCTGCAGTTCGTTGGAGCGTTGTGTGTTGAAGGAGGGGTGGAAGAATTCACACTGGGAGAGGAAGTATACGCCGGAAGTGTGGAAGGCACGTTACGTCACGCTGCCACTCAAGTGATTACTGGCCGGCCAATCACAGCGCATCTTTTCCGGGACTTATCAGACCCGAACATGCGCTCTGTGACGCACGCTCATGCTTCCGCGGGGCTTCGAAAGGAATCTCGGGAAAGTTTTGCCCTCCCTTGAGCACAGACGCTCCAGGGCCGGAAAGGGCGTCTACGTTTATATGTCTATGCGTGAAACAGCCCCATGAAAACAAAGGAAATGCAACCACCGCTATGCATGATGGGATACATGTCCTGCAGTACCCTCTCTGAACGAGAGAGATTCCAATGCTGTTTTCTCACATTAGGAGTTTTAACTTGACTTCAGTTCTATTTGCTGTTTCAGAACTATTCACTCAATCTAACAAACCAATACATCATTGTTTTGCTGTGATTCCCATGCTTTCATAGCACATGGAAAAGATAGGTCACATTTACCATGAAAACCTGCACCTCCCGTCAGTTAGTCACCCCACGCCTTCATATATGGTCACGCCTCGTGACATCACCCCTCCATATATGGTCATGCCTTGTGACATCACACCTCCATATATGGTCACGCCTTGTGACATCACGCCTCGTGTCATAGCCATCTCCATATATGAAGATCTCGACACTGACCTCATCTAACCCTGGATAACCATACATGGAGAAGACTGGATCATCACCCTTAGATCTCCATATATGGAGCTGACCTGTTCTTGATCCTACCCTACCCGTCCTTCCTGTTCTGACATTCCATATGCTGATCTGACCTCATCAAACCCTGTACACTCAAGACACTCTCCTTATATGGCCAGTACAGATGACATGACGTTTGAGGAGGTCACAGAGAGCCTGGTTGTCCAGTGCTTTGTATAGGTGCTTAGTAGTGTTTTTAAATGGATTCTTTGTTTGACCGGGAGCCATCGAATGTCACAGAGGACTGGTGTAAATGTGTCTCTTGAACGGGTACTGGTGAGCAGGCGGACAGCGGAGTTCTGGACATATTGTAGTTTATTCAGGACTTGGGAGGTGGTGCCATATTTAGAGGATGCCGTTGCAGTAATCACGGCAGGATGTAATGAAAGCATGGATGAGTGTTTCAGCTGCAGAGAATGACAGACAGGTTCGGAGACAGGCAATGTTCTTGAGGTGGAGGAGCGCAGTTTTGGTAAAAAGAATAAAAAAGCACAAACCTAACCTTTAACCTCACAAGACTAAACCTAAACCCAACCTTAACCTCGTAAAACTAAGCCTAACAACCTTAACCTCACTACTCTAAACCTAATATACGGCAATTTCACTAGTCACAGTAATATCCATGCAACACTTTTAGTAGTGACTCGTATCATTGAATAATTCTCCACTTCGTATTTGTTATTTGTTATTTATTTATAAAATAAATACAAGGTGTATACAAATAAATTGGTAATCATAATGAGACAAGCAAAGAAAGAATACTATAACAAAAGGTTAGAAGAAAACAAAAATAATCTTAAAGGAACTTGGAAAATCTTAAATCAGGTAATGGGGAATAAAAATACATCTACAGAATTGCCCACTTATTTTACTAATGACAACAAGAGAGTGATAGAAAATATAAATGAAGTGGTAAATGAATTCAATTCTTTTTTTGTAAATGTAGGGCCAAGTCTGGCCAATTCCATTCCACAACATGCTGGGCAAAATGATGGGGGGAAGTAAAATAATGCAGTCCATGTTTCTAGGAGAAGTGAGTGAAAATGAAATTAAATCAATTGTAGCAAAATCAAAGAACAAAACATCAACTGATTGTGATGGGATAGATATGATCATTGTGAAGAAGACTATTGACTGTATAATTAAACCTTTTAGTTATATCTGTAATCTTTCTTTTAGTACAGGAGTTTTCCCAGACAGGATGAAAATGGCAAAGGTTATACCACTTTTTAAAACAGGAAACAAACATGATTTTACTAATTATAGACCAGTGTCGCTGCTTTCCCAGTTTTCTAAAGTACTTGAAAAACTGTATGTACAAAGATTGGACTCATTTATTGAAAAGAATAACTTACTGAGTGAGAGTCAGTATGGCTTTCGGACCAATCGGTCCACAGCTCTGGCACTCATGAAAATAACCGATGAAATAACAACAGCAATAGATAATCATAAACACACAATAGGTGTCTTTATTGACCTTAAAAAAGCGTTCGACACAATTGATCATACTATTTTAATATCTAAATTGAATAATTATGGGGTAAGAGGTGTAGTTCTAGATTGGTTAATCAGTTACCTTCACAACAGGCAACAATATGTACAGTTGGGGGGTCATAAATCTGATTCCATGAAGCTTGAATGTGGGGTACCACAAGGCTCGGTCTTGGGACCTAAACTTTTTATTTTGTATATTAATTATATTTGTGAAGTGTCAAAGTTAATGCAGTTTGTTTTGTTCGCGGACGACACTAATTTCTTTTGTTCAGGGGATAACTTAAAAAGTGTAGCAGAAAGCATTACAAATGAAATGGTTAAATTAAAAAGGTGGTTTAATAAAAATAACAAGTTTATGATTTTCTCTAATTTGAAAAAGGATGAAATTATTCTCACTATAGATGGAGTGAATATTGAAAGAGTGAATGAATTTAGGTTTTTGGGTGTTATATTAGATGAGAAATTATCATGGAAAAATCATATAGCATATATAAAAGCCAAGGTGGCCAAAAGTCTTTTTATTTTGAACAAAGTAAAATATGATTTGGATACGAATTTATTGAGGATGTTGTATTGTACACTGGTTTTACCATATTTTATTTACTGTTTGGAAGTATGGGGTAACTCATTCAAGAGTAATATGACTCCTTTGATTATGTTACAAAAAAGAGCGTTAAGAATCATGTATAAAGAAGATTTCAGAGCACACACCAATAGGCTTTTTATGTTATCAGGTGTTTTGAAAATCATGGATTTGGTAGAATTACGAACATTATTAGTGGGGTTCAGAGCGAAAAACAAAGCATTACCAATACAGTTACAGAAGTCATTTGTGTTTAGCTCAGAGGATGAGGACCACAGAAGAAGACATGATTTTAAACATCTGTTCGCTCGGACTACACTAAAACAAATGTGCACTTTTGTTACAGGTATAAAGTTATGGAATTCACAAAACCAGGAGTCGAAGAGTTGTACAACAGTGTTTCAGTTTAAGAAAGTGTTTAAAAAAGAAAAAAATATAAAATATGAATTAGAAGGTTAGATATAAGTGTTATTTTGTTTCCTCAGCGTTGTCTTTGTTTGTTCTCTTGTTGAGCTCTATGTCCTTTGTCTTTGTTGTTTTTTTTCTTTCTTTTTTGATGTAAAAATGTATGGTTGGTGGCAGCATCAATTGGTTGTTTTTTTATTTATTTTTATTTGATGTAATCATGTATGGCTGGTGGCAGCATCAATTAGATGTTTTTTTTAATGATAGGGGCAGGTATAAATAAGATTTATCTTCTTCCTGCTCCTTTTCTTTTCTGTATGGAATATGTATACAAAAAAAATAAGTACAAAGTAAAAATTAATATGATCATGTAAAACCATAACTGAAATGAAATAAATAAATATGAAATGAAATGTTATAAAACTCACAACATCCAAGGAATGGCGGAGATCGTCCTCGTGTATTTTATGGGAATTTATTGAAAAGTCCAATCCCTTATTTCCTCCTGAGCTTCTCTCAAAAAGGATCCACTTGAAAATAATAAACGGGTTTAACAACATCAAAGAAAAATAATAAAAACACGATAGGTTACATTCCTTACGATTACGAAGGTTACGGTCAAAAACGTGTGTCGTTCCACTGTTGCATCAGCTCAACTCTGAACTCACTTTCGCTTTTCTCTGATGTCACTGGTCAATTTCACATGCGCAGTTCGCCGCAGTAGTTAAAATATTGCAATAAACAATACCTAATATTAGGAAACAAACACTACAACAATATGCAAATACTAATAATAATAATACTATGTCACCTCGTTATAATAACAATAATAAACCAAACATGCAATAATATTGTAAATTGTACAAAGTGTTTTAGGTCAGTTTTGGCCCCTACACCTAACCTAAACCATGCCTAACCTTAACCTCCCACTAGCGTATATAACATTTATCGGAACATACGCACGCCCATGTTGGGATTTGAACCCGTGATTGGGTAAATCTAAAGAGAGGGAGCCACACCCGCTTTCTGGCAGAAAGCCTTCAGGGCTAATTCTCCCTAATGTATGACGCTGTTGAAAAACAGCTAAATAAAACATATAGTATATAATATTATGCAAATGATGAACATAGACAGTGATAGTCAGGTGAGACATCACATCACCTGTCATTCATTGGGTACAAAACTATTGATAACTAATAATTCAATTAAAAATATTGATAACTTAATCAATAATTGAAATGCTTTTGGCTCTGCATTGAGTAGCGGACTCTCAACTTCACATTAGGCCCCTCCCACTAACTTCGGAAGCCAAATAAACTGTATATGTTATCTTAGCCGATCTACAAGCTCACACATCAGCTGTTTCTTTGTAATGGATGCATATTATAGGCTTTAAGTGGCGTTGTCACCATCATTTTACTTGACGATTCGTTGTCACATCAATAATTGTCATTAATTAACTGTTTTTTTGCATTGAACATTGTAACATTGAAATGTAATCTAAATTCTTTTAGGCTTTATTTACCAATAACCCAATCAAACATAAATAATGTACCATGGCTAAAATATAGGCCATATTTAATGCATTTACGGTATACTCAGAATGTTGTTATAACCAATGTTCGCTCTAATTTTTCATCGGTCTGAGCAAACACTCCAACCTTCTGAGCGCAACTTGAACAACTGCTGAGGAACATACGATGAGTGCACTTTGTACATTACGCTCATGTCAAGTTATGGCTTATTCAAACCTAATTACAGAAGAAAAAAACAAAGCATATCCATTATTATTCAGTATTATAGCTGTGAACAGGAATAAATGTTGACAAAATGTTGTGTACATAAATACAAAAGGCCTAAAGGAGTCAACAAAATAACATTGACATACTGATTTATATATTGACAGATGTCTAAAAATGGCTAGTCCTGGCAGAGAAGTGACAGGCATTATGATTTATACAAGACAGTATCCTCAAAGATTATGCATGTGGTCTATATCAGTGGTTCCCAAACTTTTGCATGTCAAGGACCCCCAGATTGACACTAATTATCCCCGTGGACCCCCATTAGAAAAGATATGACCAGGGACCCCCATAAGACAAGATTTGTACGGCTCTAGCAGTGATTCTCAACCCGTTTAATTTCAAGGTCCCCCAGTTTGACATGCATTAATAGTTAATGGCATTTATATCTCTGGGACCCCCAATTTATATTGTAAAATCAATGTTAATTTAACTCTAATTTAACTTGAGGGTGTACAAGGTTCCATGTTCCATGTCTGTGCGGCGTGCGCTACACAGATTTGTTCTGCGCGGGATGTTCCTGAGCCGTGCACAGGCGCATGTTAGGGGGAACATTGGTTATAACCAGTGCAAATAGCTAATCATCAAGCTCACAACGTGTCACAAGGGAGCTTGTAGATCAGTTACACCAGTGTTACTGCTCTCTGACTACATCACATCTTTAGAGTGTCCTGTATGAGTTCTCTGGTGACGTTTGAGATTACTGCGGTGGCTGAACCTGGTCCCACACTGGTCACAGGCGTAGGGTTTCTCTCCTGTATGAATTCTCTGGTGACTTTGGAGATGACTGTTCAGACTGAACCGTTTCCCACACTGGTCACAGGCGTAGGGCTTCTCTCCTGTATGAATTCTCTGGTGAAGTTGGAGAGTTTTACTTTCTCTAAACCGTTTCCCACACTGGTCACAGGCGTAGGGCTTCTCTCCTGTATGAATTATCTGGTGACGTTTCAGAGTACCTTTCAAGCTAAACCTAGTACCACACTGGTCACAGTGGTAGGGCTTCTCTCCTGTATGAGTTCTCTGGTGACGTTTGAGATAATTTTTCTTGCTGAACCAATTCCCACACTGGTCACAGTGGTAGGACTTCTCTCCTGTATGAATTCTCTGGTGACTTTTGAGAGTACTGATATGGCTGAAGCTAGTTCCACACTGGTCACAGGTATAGGGCTTCTCTCCTGTATGAATTCTCTGGTGACTTTTGAGAGTACTGCTATGGATGAACCTAGTCCCACACTGGTCACAGGGGTAGGGCTTCTCTCCTGTGTGAATTCTCTGGTGCTGTTGCAGATTACTTTTCAAGCTGAACCTAGTACCACACTGGTCACAGTGGTAGGGCTTCTCTCCTGTATGAATTCTCTGGTGACGTTTCAGATTACCTTCCAAGCTGAACCTAGTCTCACACTGCTCACAGGCATAGGGCTTCTCTCCTGTGTGAATTATCTGGTGCTGTTGCAGATTACTTTTCAAGCTGAACCTAGTACCACACTGGTCACAGTGGTAGGGCTTCTCTCCTGTGTGAATTCTCTGGTGCTGTTGCAGATTACTTTTCAAGCTGAACCTAGTACCACACTGGTCACAGTGGTAGGGCTTCTCTCCTGTATGAATTCTCTGGTGACGTTTCAGATTACCTTCCAAGCTGAACCTAGTCCCACACTGCTCACAGGCATAGGGCTTCTCTCCTGTATGAATTCTCTGGTGCTGTTTCAGATTACCTTTCAAGCTGAACCTAGTACCACACTGGTCACAATGGTAGGGCTTCTCTCCTGTATGAATTACCTGGTGATATTTGAGATCACTGCTCTGGCTGAACCATTTCCCACACTGGTCACAGTTGTAGGGCTTCTCTCCTGTATGAGTTCTCTGGTGATTTTTTAGATGACTGCTTGTGCTGAACCGTTTCCCACACTGGTCACAGTTGTAGGGCTTCTCTCCTGTATGAATTCTCTGGTGAAGTTTGAGTTCACTGCTCGTGCTGAACCTAGTCCCACACTGGTCACAGTTGTAGGGCTTCTCTCCTGTATGAATTCTCTGGTGTTGTTTCAGATGACTTTTCTGGCTGAACCTAGTCCCACACTGGTCACAGTAGAAGGCCTTTTCTCCTGTATGAATTCTCTGGTGAAGTTGGAGATGACTGCTCTGGCTGAACCTAGTCCCACACTGGTCACAGTGATAGGGCTTCTCTCCTGTATGAATTATCTGGTGTTGTTTCAGATGACTTTTCTGGCTGAACCTAGTCCCACACTGGTCACAGTGATACGGCTTCTCTCCTGTATGAATTCTCTGGTGACACGTCAGGGCACTTTTCTTGCTGAATCTAGTCCCACACTGGTCACAGGCATAGGGCTTATGTCCTGTATGAATTCTCTGGTGTTGGTTGCGATGTCTATTTCTGCTGTAGATATGTTTGAGTTTGGCAGGAAAGACATCTGGAATGGAGAATGGGGAAAAACCATGAACAATAATACAATCGGCGCACTCACTCACTCACTCACCCTCTCTTTCTCTTTTATCTCTCTCTCTCTCTCTCTCTCTCTCTCTCTCTCTCTCTCTCTCTCTCTCTTTCTCTCTCTCACACACATGTCACGCATGCACACACACACACACACACACACACACACACACACATACACACACACACACACACACACACACACACACACACACACACACACACACACACACACACACACACACACACACACACACACACACATATTTTAACATCTTTATTTGCATTCACATTTAACAAGAAAATCTTGAACACAAACAATAGTAGAAGCGCAAACTTGGAAAACTCTACAACAAGTGCTTCAGGATACAGATCACGGGTACAGAAAGCATCGCCTTCTCCATATATGGAGACTACCTTAGCTCTTGACTTGGACATGCCCCTCACGACTGATTTATGGACATTACCGAGGCTTCCAAATATGAACACAAGTAGTTTACATTCGTAGCCATGCAGGGAAGCACACGAGACAGGACACACACACACACACACACACACACACACACACACACACACACACACACACACACACACACACACACACACACACAGACACACCAGAGCATGTGAGCAGTGTGGAGGGGCCAGCACACATACTGGCCCTGTTGGTTATAGCCTGGTAAGCCCGCCCTATATTTGCATACTGGGCCCTGGTTGGTCCTCGACTACTGCTGGTCCGCCGGAGTACGCCCACAATTGAGCGACACCCGACCCAATGTTTGCCTGGGGCAAATATTATGCATTCCAAAAGAGAGGAGCGGGGTGGGGGGGAGGGATCAACATCTGGAATCCATCTGGATCAAGGAGCGGGCTTTCCCTCATGCTCTGACACGCACGCACGCATGCACACACACAGCACACGCACGCATGCACGCACACACACACACGCACACACACAGAGAGCAGCGAGCTTCCTCGTGCAGTTTCATTTTTATTTTATTTAACCACAGTTTAGTGCTATAGGAGGAAGCACTACTCCGTTTTTTCCACCAAGTACTGACAACATTTGTGTTGAAGAGTAAATCAAAGTGCACAGTGACTGAAAACATGCACATACCTTTGCTGTGTAGCTTTATCACAGGCTGCTTCAGCATGGCTGCCTGGTAGATCTGTTCCTTCAGCATGGAGGTCTGGTAGATCTGTTCCTTCTCTATTCTGTGTAGCTTTATCACAGGCTGCTTCAGCATGGCTGCCTGGTAGATCTGTTCCTTCTCTATTCTGTGTAACTTTATCACAGGCTGCTTCAGCATGGCTGCCTGGTAGATCTGTTCCTTCAGCATGGCTGCCTGGTAGATCTGTTCCTTCTCTATTCTGTGTAACTTTATCACAGGCTGCTTCAGCATGGCTGCCTGGTAGATCTGTTCCTTCTCTATTCTGTGTAACTTTATCACAGGCTGCTTCAGCATGGCTGCCTGGTAGATCTGTTCCTTCTCTATTCTGTGTAGCTTTATCACAGGCTGCTTCAGCATGGCTGCCTGGTAGATCTGTTCCTTCTCTATTCTGTGTAACTTTATCACAGGCTGCTTCAGCATGGCTGCCTGGTAGATCTGTTCCTTCTCTATTCTGTGTAACTTTATCACAGGCTGCTTCAGCATGGCTGCCTGGTAGATCTGTTCCTTCTCTGACAACATCTCTCTTTCAAAAAACCCCAAATAGTTAATCCCTCTCGGTCTGACTCGCTGACATGTTGACTCAGTCCTCTGCTTCGCTTCCTGACCAAACTCCCCCAGATCAACAGTGGACAGAACAGAGCTTACATAACCAGAACCAACCCACTCTCCATCCACTCTCCACCCACCCTCCACTCACCCTCCACCCATTGGTTAGGCTTGAAGCGCCTGCCCCTGTACCCAACTTATATTAAACCCATTCTGGGCTAAGCATTATGTTATACTTTAGCTATTGAAAAATAGCAGATCTACAAGCTCATAGCGCGGCACCGAGTGCCACGCTACGAGCTTGTAGAAAAAGCTTGTAGAAAAAGTGCTTGTAGAAAAATCGCAAAAATGTTTCATCAGAGCTTATGGGTGGTCCCTGAATGGGGGGTCGGCGGCCGGTAGAATCGTCCTCAGGTCTAAATGGGTTAAGCCATACTGTGTAGCCAGGTAGCCTCATCGGTCCATGATGACCTTACTGTGTAGCCAGGTAGCCTCCTCGGTCCATGATGACCTTACTGTGTAGCCAGGTAGCCTCCTCGGTCCATGATGACCTTACTGTGTAGCCAGGTAGCCTCCTCGGTCCATGATGACCTTACTGTGTAGCCAGGTAGCCTCCTCGGTCCATGATGACCTTACTGTGTAGCCAGGTAGCCTCCTCGGTCCATGATGACCTTACTGTGTAGCCAGGTAGCCTCCTCGGTCCATGATGACCATACTGTGTAGCCAGGTAGCCTCCTCGGTCCATGATGACCATACTGTGTAGCCAGGTAGCCTCCTCGGTCCATGATGACCTTACTGTGTAGCCAGGTAGCCTCCTCGGTCCATGATGACCATACTGTGTAGCCAGGTAGCCTCCTCGGTCCATGATGACCTTACTGTGTAGCCTGGTAGCCTCCTCGGTCCATGATGACCTTACTGTGTAGCCAGGTAGCCTCCTCGGTCCATGATGACCTTACTGTGTAGCCAGGTAGCCTCCTCGGTCCATGATGACCTTACTGTGTAGCCAGGTAGCCTCCTCGGTCCATGATGACCTTACTGTGTAGCCAGGTAGCCTCCTCGGTCCATGATGACCTTACTGTGTAGCCTGGTAGCCTCCTCGGTCCATGATGACCTTACTGTGTAGCCAGGTAGCCTCCTCGGTCCATGATGACCTTACTGTGTAGCCAGGTAGCCTCCTCGGTCCATGATGACCTTACTGTGTAGCCAGGTAGCCTCCTCGGTCCATGATGACCTTACTGTGTAGCCTGGTAGCCTCCTCGGTCCATGATGACCTTACTGTGTAGCCAGGTAGCCTCCTCGGTCCATGATGACCTTACTGTGTAGCCAGGTAGCCTCCTCGGTCCATGATGACCTTACTGTGTAGCCTGGTAGCCTCCTCGGTCCATGATGACCTTACTGTGTAGCCAGGTAGCCTCCTCGGTCCATGATGACCTTACGAAGATGTTATAGTTGCATCGAAACGTTGCAGTTTTTACCTGCACCCTGCTGAGAAAAGGCTGTAATACATATATTTGTGTGATCATTAGAATGTCTAGAACATGTATCATGTATTATTGTGAAAGATATCCACCGAATGTAAATTATTAATTTATTATTATTATTTTAATAATTATTATAAATGTGCATACAATTTTCATTAAACTTTTATCTTTTATTTTTTTTAACATAAGTCCTAGTAGTACAAAGTAGTAGTAAGGTTGAAATCTCTTTTTTGCAAGTAGAAATGTATCCGGGTCTTACAGGGTTAACTGTCCCAGTTTGCTGCAGTGCCTTTCTTCAACCCATCACACATATTAATGGGTACAGCCTACAACCATATCTAAACCCGGGTATATTTTACCCCGCCCCCCCCCAGCGTCCCCCAGTGGGAATCGAACCCGGGACCTCCTAGCTGAAGCGACGGCATCAATACCGAGTGTGCCAACGTGCCCCCCGAGAAAATAATAATCGTACGTAGATAGAATCGTTCTGTGCTGACTATAAGCACAGTCGTCCACCCATGGGACAACAAACGGGCCTTGGGGTTACAACTCACAGCCAGCCAACAGTGCAGTATGATGAAGCGTGTAGTATCTGGGCCCCAAGCTACACAGGGAAACCTTTAAATTGTGCATGCACAGTTGACCAAAAAGACCCACCGTCCAAGCCACCCTTCCCCCCTCAGAGGGAAGGGTGAAGCGTGTAGTATCTGGGCCCCAAGCTACACAGGGAAACCTTTAAATTGTGCATGCACAGTTGACCAAAAAGACCCACCGTCCAAGCCACCCTTCCCCCCTCAGAGGGAAGGGTGAAGCGTGTAGTATCTGGGCCCCAAGCTACACAGGGAAACCTTTAAATTGTGCATGCACAGTTGACCAAAAAGACCCACCGTCCAAGCCACCCTTCCCCCCTCAGAGTGAGCCTCTTAGAGACGTGTCTTGAGCTTTGGAGTGGCCACTGATGCGAGGCCAGAGCTAATAGGTCAAAGAGGTCATACGGTTCCCAGACCAGTTCGAACACCTATCAATAGGCCTCTCACTGCCTTTGTCCAAGTTCTTTTATATTACTGAGATGGATTATTCACACACACCTATAGGCGAGAAACTCTCACACACACACACACACACACATTTTCAGTCATTCACTCACACACACACACACACACACACACACACACACACACACACACACACACACACACACACACACACTCGCAGTCATTCACTCATTCACAGGCACATACACGCACTCACATGCACACACACCTATAGGCGAGAAACTCTCACACACACACACATTTTCAGTCATTCACTCACACACACACACACACACACACACACACACACACACACTCACATGCACACACACGCACATGGTTCACATGCATTTAGTGCATGTGAAGAGACACCCCGGATAGTATAATAAGCACCTCGTGTTAGTTGGAGGGCACTTTTCAGTGAACAATTCTTCCTGTTGGTCATGATTTGGCATAATCAATGATGTCCTTGAAATAAACTCTACATTAGAACTAAAGGACACTGCCTGGACTCTCTCTCTTTTTTATATAACCTGCCTGGTATATATCCACCTATTATCAACACGCAATAGACTACAAGCGTTTGAAAGGGGAAATCGCCATGAGGAGGAATATCCGATTTCCTCTGTGAGTGATGGTCTGATGTGATGCGTGGACCTTTTTTCATTTGCTTAAATTCAAAGCGAGGCCGTCCAGTCAAATAGTGGAGAGTGCCCTAAGCGGCCTTCACACGCCTGGAATCACTTACACATGCACCATATCCATCAATCCATCCAGCGTCTGGAGGCCATGTATGAATGTTTGATGACTGCACTCGAGGTATATGGATATTATGTATGACTCATGATGTTGTGATGTCTGAGCGATGCGCTGCATGGGAGACCTCTGTTTGCATTTGGCTGGAAGGGGCTAAACCCACCCACCTGAATGGGATTACCATCACCAGGGACATGCACACATAGACATCAAAGGGGGGCTTCAGCCCCTGCACTTTTACCCGTCTGTAAAACAACTGCCCTCTCCAGACCACGAATGCAGCATTTACTGATGGTGAAAGAAATGCAAAATGCCACTCCTCTCCTTTCCATGCCATAAAGGCAGCATTCAGAAGAATAGCTTTTTTCCTGAACATGAGCATAGCATTTTGCATTGAACAAATGTGCTTAGAAATCCATGTTGTTACACCGCAGCTCCACTAGCTAAAGAGGGCTGGGTTGCCCCCCGAAAATAGCTGAGCTTGTAGATCTGCTATTTTCGCTAGTTTGGTCCAAAAGTGCCCCCTTACGGGATTTCAGCCCCTGCCTGTTCACTAACAATTTACAATGTAGGCATTTAGCAGACGCTCTTAATCCAGAGCAACTTACATTAAGCAAGAACAAAAAGCATGGCAATACATCACATACATAAAAAGTAGTTATCGTGAAACATGCGTAAGCTAAGAACGTAACAGTGGAATATCTATATAATGAAACTATACATATACACTATACATATATGCTATACTGAGCTATACATATGTACTATGAAGTGTTATGACTACATACAATGCAATTATAGTGCTGTCTACATAACATACTAAAAGTCTGTATCAAATGCTATCTAACTAACTACCTAACTAACACTGTCTGCACGTGCCTGGACGTGCTGAAATTAGAAATAACATAGCCTTGTAGATCAGCTATTTTCAGGGCCTGTTGAGTCTTTCGCTACCGAAGATGCGGCGTACAACATTTCAACACGAAATGCTGCGTTCAAGTTCAGGAGACGTACAGTTGGGGGGGGAAAAGAGGCAAAGACTGACGGACCTGACGATTGAATAGTTCCAGACGTAACGAGAGAGAGAGAGAGAGAGAGAGAGAGAGAGAGAGCGTCGGGAAAGTTACATGACATGAAAACTCCTGTCGGACGGCCGTTAAAGTTGATTGAGTTGGATACTGTTTCTCCCTCTAACATTTCCTCGTATTTCTAGTTTGTTGAAATAATGTCATGCACATTTATCTGCCCAGTGCATAGCCTATACTGCAGGCCTGCAGCTTGACTAGAACCTGACAGTGACAGTTTGAAGCTCTTGCTACTAAAATGATCTATTATTTACTATATGGAGAAACCCCTTCTCACGCATCTCAATGCGTGAGAAGGGGAGCTTGTATTGGTTAATTTTATGGCCAGCAGGTTGAAAAGACGAGGCTTGAGGATGTTGTAGTATACTCAGCAAGTATTTTATTAGTTGCTAAGGAGTCACCGAGTTAAACAGAGTTGAACAGAGTTGTGGATGACGGCGTCTCGTTGTGGCTCGTATGACTGACTCTCGTCTGTTTGCATTGAACATATATAGAACCCGAACATAACGTGTGTGTCTGTATGCGTGTGTATGCACTGTGTGTGCGTGTATGAGTGTGCGCGTGTGTGCATGTGTGTGTGTGTGCGTGTGCGTGCGCGTATGCGTGCGCGTGTGCGTGTGTGTGTGTGTGTGTGTGTGTGTGGGTGTGTGTGTGTGCGTGTGTGTCCAATTAGTCCGACATGCTGGCGTCACTATGGTTAATTGAGTTATATCAATGTGCACATCCTGTGAAATCCTGTGAAAGTGAATTATACATACACAAGGCCATACTGAACAGGTGACCATTTCTAATTCCTATAGGATGTCAACACAGTGTCCCATTGATCACTATGGCCCTGCGCGTGGTCACAAGTCACAAGTCCAGAGTACCATGCGTTCATCACTATGCACAGTATACTGCATACTGCAACAGTATATATAAACATCAAATATATTGGTACATTCAGATATAAATAATTTCCTATACTTGCCATCGCAGAGTGGAGTGGTGGGGCTTAGCGAGGGGTAAATTGTAAACGTTACGCTGATTTAGAGTACTGTAAAATGCTGTATAGTGCTGGAAGATTAGATGTGTACAATTTATTCGACCGAAACGTCTGTCTGTCCGTCCGTCCGTCCGATGCTCCTCTGAGCCTACAACAACTGCACCATGAAAACCCATTTTCCCCTCTGTTGCAATCCCAATTCCCTCTGTCTGCCGGCCGCGTGCGTCACAGTCCTCAATAACCGCCCACCTGTCACTGTGACAGCGGTGGAAATCACCAGAGATCAATATGTCGCCCCGTTAAGATGTGGCCTAAACGCCTGACTGACTGACTGACTGACTGGCTGACTGGCTGGCTGGCTGGCTGGCTGGCTGGCTGGCTGGCTGGCTGGCTGGCTGGCTGGCTGGCTGGCAGGCGTTGTGTGGCTCTGCGGTGACAGCAAAGCCAACCTGGAGAGTCATTACACCCCCTCAAAAAAAACCTCCCGTCAAGGCAATTATGGGCTCAGCTGAGCCTGAGAGCCACGCTGATGGCCTGTTGTCTCTGGTCCAAACAATGTATTTACGGTTTACGTATAGCGGTGGTTCACAACCCTTTTAGCTCAAGACCCAAAAGAGATAAAGCTGACCCAAACTATAGTGAAAACAGCAGATGTACAAGCTCACAACCCGTCGCTTCGCACAGTGTTGTGAGCTTGTAGGGGCGGCGGTTGCTCAGGGGTAGAGTGGCTGGATGGCAACCGCAAGGTTGCCAGCTCGAACCCGGGCTCCCCAAGAGTTACTGTCGAAGTGTCCTTGAGCAAGACACTGAACCCCTAATTGCTCCTGATGTGCTGGTTGGTGCCTTGCATGGTTTCCGCCGCCATCGGTGTATGAATGTGTGTATGAATGGGTGAATGTAATGTATGCAATCTATGTAAAGCGCCTTGGATAAAGGCGCTATATAAATGCACCATTTGTAGATCTAGGCTAGAGCAGCTTCAGTGTTTCATTTTGAATGCATTTATTTATTCATGTTGTAAGTTTTGACACCCAATTTTTCTCCCCCCTCCCCTCTGCGACACGCACGCAGGACGACATGCCCATCCGCAGGGGGCGCCAGAAGACCACGCGCAAGCGCGAGGAGGAGGTGGACATCGACCTGGACGACCCCGAGATCAACCACTTCCCCTTCCCCTTCCACGAGCTGATGGTGTGGGCCGTGCTGATGAAGCGCCAGAAGATGGCGCTGTTCTTCTGGCAGCACGGCGAGGAGGCCATGGCCAAGGCGCTGGTGGCCTGCAAGCTGTGCAAGGCCATGGCGCACGAGGCCTCGGAGAACGACATGGTGGATGACATCTCCCAGGAGCTCAACCACAACTCCAGGTGAGTGCTGATGATTCCATCCATCCATCCATCTTCAACCGCTTATCCGTAGTCGGGTCGCGGGGGCAACAGCTCCACCAGAGAGCTCCAGACTTCCCTCTCCAGAGCAACATTAGTGACTTCCTCCTGGGGGATCCCGAGGCGTTCCAAGGCCAGTGAGTGTATCTGATTGCATTAGATGACGTTAAGCAACGTTAAACTCACTTTTCCACTCACTTTGCTACTCGATTTGCCGCTCGATTTCCCATTCACTTTATGCATGCGCATACCCGCTATTTGGCTGATGCGTGCTGCACGCGAATGTGTGACTGTGTCACTGCGACCCCAGCTAACTGCCAGTGAGCCAGTCAGCGCAACATTGTCATCATGACATGCTGGCCCATAATACACAGGCACACACAATCAGTCGGTCCACATTCAGAGCGTTGCGTTGCGTTGCTCGGCATTCAGCGAATACAGCGGAGAATTCAACTCGCGGACGCGGTGACATCTTTTCTTCTCTTTTTTTCTATAATTTCTCGAGGATCCGCAGAGAGGTGTGTCCGCCTGTTAAGGACCACTGCTATAGGCTATAGCCTATTGACAATTCCGTCAACAGATAAAAACTAGACCAAAATGTTACGGAGGGGACTAGTGGAGAAGAGATCTATAAAACAGAACTATAAAATACAAGTAATTTTAAGGCCTGGTTGCTCCTGTTGAACCCTACGCACCCCAACCTGCACCTTTTCCCAATATTAATCTATTTTTGGCTCTAAAAAATGTTCCGCAAGATTGGCCTCACAAGGTCCACTATTCTTGTGGGGATATCTGGCCCTCATAAATACCTCTCTCACGCTCGTGTGTGTGCACGTACTGTACACACATCGCTCACACACACACGCACGCACACGCTCGCACTGTCGTGCACACACGCACGCACACACAAAGTAGAGGTATTTTCTTGGTTCTTACGTGTACTGTAACTCATTTTCTGTGCTGAAATATTGATGCAGTGTTGAGCTGGGATACATATCCAAGTAACCTAGCGCACGCACGCACGCACGCACGCACGCACGCACGCACGCACGCACGCACGCACGCACACACGCACGCACACACGCACGCACACACGCACACACTCTTCTCCCATCATTCCCCGAACAGTAAAACTGTTTGGACATACCAGTTTCCCACACAACAATGAGGATAATTTACACTGTATAATACACAGTACATGCCTATGGTTTCCCTGCATTGTGACCTGCTTTACTTATACTGTCAGTGGTGGAAAAAGTACTTGTTTCGCTTAAGTATCAATACTGCAATGTAGAACTCTGTTACAAGTAAATGTCCGGAATTTAAAATGCACTTGTAAGTTCGGTTCCATCCAACCTATAATCACTGTTATAGGTCCATAAAACATTTATTCAGCTCTTTTGAATGCATTAATTGCATACACTATTCGGTGATATATTTTCTGCCAATTCAGGCCGAAACCGAATAGTGTATGCAATTAATGCATTCAAAAGAGCTGAATAAATGTTTTATGGACCTATAACAGTGATTTTTATTTAAGTTAAGTTTTGCCATAACCATCTCTTTTGCCATAAATCAGGTAGCTTTAAGGTACGGCCATGACAGCTATATAGATATATAATATGAATCATTTTCGGATATTTGGCATTCGGTTTCGGCCAAGAATTTCCCTTTCGGTGCATCCCTAATACAAATATTTTGAAAATAGACGATCTGCAAGCTCACAATGTGCCACATCACGACACTCTGTGAGCTTGTAGATCTGCTATTTTCAACAAGTGTAAAATCAGTCATTAAGACGGCATCAAGGCATCAAAATGCAACCAAGTGTAAAATTACTTATACTGGATCTCTTGTCCACTAGTCCCTTCCTAACATTTTAGCCTAGTTTCTATTTGTTGACGAAATTGTCAATACATTTAGTCTTAGTTTTAGTCATCATAGATTAGTTTTCATGTATAGTTTCCATTTAGTTTTCCTCAGTGAAAAAAGGTAGTCGACGGACATTTTTTGTTTTAGTATTAGTCGACGAAAACAACAACACTGCACCTCTCTAGTTATAGTAAAGTACAAATACCTCAAAATTGTACTTGAGTACAGTACTTAAGTAAATGTACTTAGTTAGTAGGTACTGTACTAGTTTTTCCTCCACTGTTTACTCTACTGTCTGTGTGTATCCCACTGAGCCTTAACGACACACATAGAGAACAGCTAACGACATGACGCATCCCCCTCCTGTGACGACATGCATGCTCGTTAGTCAACGACGTGCATGCTCGTTATAGTTAACGACACGCATGTGAGACCAAGACACAGACAAACAGACAGAGAGACAGACTACTTTCCATTGGTTCAATATTTTTGACACACACAGACGTAAAGGGTGTTCAATAGCACTGATTTAAGCAAAAAAACAAAAACAATGGAGTCATGAGGTTTCCTCCCGACAGCAACGTACATAAAAAGAGAAGAAAGAAAATGAATCATACGTAAGCTAAGAACAGTGGAATATCTATTTAATGAAACTATACGTATACACTATAGAGCGTCGCAGTCCCGCCCCCTTTCATGGCGACGCCAGGCCCAGGAAATGATTCCCAATGCATTTTTCCCAAATTACATTTCAAAAAGTATTTATTTAAAGACGGTTACGCCGCGGACAAAGCCAACTCGAGTCGTGATAACTCATGACAACAAACACAATATTTTGGACCAAATAAATAATTACAAAGAAGAAAAACAACAAAAAAAGTGTTGTAACCTGCCGTTTTTTTCTTCTTTCTAATTATTTGTTCAGCCCAAATAATTGTGTGTGTTGTCATGATTTGTCACGACAAGAGTTGGCTTTGTCCGCGGCGCAAATGTCTTTAAATAAATACTTTTTGAAATGTCTATGAGGAAAATGAACGGAGAATCATTTCCTGGGCCCTGGTAGGGGGCGGGACTGCGACGCTCTATAGAGTGAATGTCTACATCAAAAATGCTATTCGAGTTAGATAAGTTGAGCCTTAATTTGCATACGCCTGTAAGGTCGTCGTGCTAGGGCAAGTATATTGGATAAGGAATGTGAAAAGAAAAGAAGAAAAACATCTCCAGGAATGCAAGGCTCCACAGAGTCATTTTCCACTACATTGATAAAACGTAGCATAATAGTCCCCGACGGAAGAATACGGCACATAACGAGCATTAATTAATTTCAACGATGTTCTTTTTGGTCTCCGTCTCTGCATCGTCCTCTCCAGGGACTTGTAATGGTGGCTCCACACTCCACAGGGACCTTAAGGAGATGTAGGAACTGTCATTTATTTTTGCTATATTTACATGTATTACTGGCTTATACAGGCAGTATTTAGTGAATATTTAGAGAGCACACAACGTAAGCAGTGTTTGTTTGAGTAATGTGCAATGCTTTAGGCTTTAGGGCAGGGGTGCCCCGCAATCTTTTGACTTGAGAGCTACTTTTAAAATGACCAGCAAAACAAGATCTATACCCACCAAACAATTATCCCATTGCTGAAAATAGTTTAAAAATGTACCTGAAGGGGCTTTGGAATTGCGGTGCTGGCGTTACATTTAAGACAAACACACTCGGAACGAGATATAGAGGGCGAAATTTGAATTGGTACTGTTTTGTTTTGTATAACTTATGTAATGCTTGTGCGCAACACTCCTGAAAACATAATATTTCATTGTGGGTTTGAGCTGACACCTATTTGATGTCAATCAATGAAGTCGCCTTAATTTAAGTGGCAGATGCCTTTAGTTGTTTTTTCCTTTTTTTAATTATATACATTTAGGGGCATGTCATGTGATCTACCTGCACAGCCTTTTGATCTAGCTTTATGGCTCGTACACACTGCCCAATATTAGCCCAATATTGCCGTTACGCATTTCACTTGAATAATGTTGATAAAACTGCATCGGATTCGGAATCAACAGTGCAGAGCAAACTTTTGTTTTGGACCTCGTGCGCTGTGTGTGTGTGTGTGTGTGTGTGTGTGTGTGTGTGTGTGTGTGTGTGTGTGTGTGTGTGTGTGTGTGTGTGTGTGTGTGTGCGCACGCGGAGAGAGACAGAGTTATTAGAGAGAGAGAGAGAGAGAGAGAGAGAGAGAGAGAGAGAGAGAGAGAGAGAGATACTGTATATGTATCGGGTCTGGAATTCTGGATCGCATCTTGGTGAACTCTTGCAGTGTGTGATCCCTGGTCGGCGATCAATCGTTTAGTGTGAAAGCCACAAAGATATAATGACAGCCGATTTAAAAAAAAAAGACTCCTGCAGTGTGAAATGCACAACGATCTGATGACTCGCCGACAACTTTAAAACTCCTGCAGTGTGTAGGGACCATTAGGGGTTCACGTCATCGATCATGTAGATTTTGTCAAATTGCAAATATATAGCGGATCTACATAAGCTTGTAGATCAGCTATCAGCTATTTTTTTGGGACGCGACCCTGCACTCTTTAGCTACTGGAGAAAGATGCGGGCGTTTACGACATGGATTTCTACACAGAGGCCAAATTCTTTCAACGCAACATGCTGCGTTCAAAGTTCAGGAGAGTTCGGAAAAAAGGCAATTCTTCTGATCGCTGTCTTCGGGGTGCATGTACGTTTGTTAGACATACTAACAGTCTGACAGGCATTAGTCCGACAACATTGTCACTCCCGACATGCGCGGCAGGTTAAAACTAACCCATGGCTTCCCGACATGCGTGGCAGGTTAAAACTAACCCATGGCTTCCCGACATGCGTGGCAGGTTAAAACTAACCCATGGCTTCCTAACATGCGTGGCAGGTTAAAACTAACCCATGGCTTCCCGACATGCGCGGCAGGTTAAAACTAACCCATGGCTTCCCGACATGCGCGGCAGGTTAAAACTAACCCATGGCTTCCCGACATGCGTGGCAGGTTAAAACTAACCCATGGCTTCCCGACATGCGTGGCAGGTTAAAACTAACCCATGGCTTCCTGACATGCGCGGCAGGTTAAAACTAACCCATGGCTTCCCGACATGCGCAGCAGGTTAAAACTAACCCATGGCTTCATGACATGCGTGGCAGGTTAAAACTAACCCATGGCTTCACGACATGCGTGGCAGGTTAAAACTAACCCATGGCTTCCCGACATGCGCGGCAGGTTAAAACTAACCCATGGCTTCACGACCTGCACGGCAGGTTAAAACTAACCCATGGCTTCCCGACATGCACGGCAGGTTAAAACTAACCCATGGCTTCCCGACATGCGTGGCAGGTTAAAACTAACCCATGGCTTCCCGACATGCGTGGCAGGTTAAAACTAAACCATGGCTTCCCGACATGCACGGCAGGTTAAAACTAACCCATGGCTTCCCGACATGCGCGGCAGGTTAAAACTAACCCATGGCTTCACGACATGCGTGGCAGGTTAAAACTAACCCATGGCTTCCCGACATGTGCAGCAGGTTAAAACTAACCCATGGCTCCCGACATGCGCAGCAGGTTAAAACTAACCCATGGCTCACAACATGCGTGGCAGGTTAAAACTAACTCATGGCTTCCCGACCTGCGCGGAAGGTTAAAACTAACCCATGGCTTCCCGACCTGCACGGCAAGTTAAAACTAACCCATGGCTTCCCGACATGTGCAGCAGGTTAAAACTAACCCATGGCTTCCCGACATGCGTGGCAGGTTAAAACTA
>NC_136793.1:8482262-8487262 GCF_951216825.1 Electrona antarctica
GTTACTAGTTACTGTGTATATATTGATTATCATTATCATCACAAATGCATTAACCACTTCAGCCATTTCCGTTTAGGGCAATTTGAAAATAGCCCATCTGCAAGCTCAACAATGGCTTGCGATGTGATGCATTGTGAGCTTGTAGATCTGCTATTTTCAAAAGACTAGCTGTTATACATTTGAAAACTTTGAAATGAGACATTCTTGCATATTGAGTACTTTCTACGTTTGGTACTCTAAGAAGTACATTTAGACACCAATACTTTTGTACTTTTTACTCAAGTACATTTGGAATTCCGGACTCTTACATGTACCCGTAACAGAGTATTTCTACAATGCAGTAGGCCTATAGAGTGTCGCAGTCACGCCTCCTGTCATGACGACGCCAGGCCCAGGAAATTAATCCCAATGCATTTTTCCCATAGACAAAAAGTATTTATTTAAAGACGTTTACACCGCGTACAAAGCCAACACCAGTCGTGACAAATCATGACAATAAACACAATATTTTGGACCAAACAAACAATTACAAAGAAGAAAAACAACAACAAAAAAAGTGTTGTAACGTTCCGTTTTTTTCTACTTTCTAATTCTTTGTTTGGCCCAAAACATTGTGTTTATTGTCATGATTTGTCACGACAAGAGTTGGCTTTGTCCGCGGCGTAACCGTCTTTAAATAAATACTTTCTGAAAAGTCTATGAGGAAAATGAACGGAGAATCATTTCCTGGGCCCTGGTAGGGGGCGGGACGCTCTATTGGTCCACTGGTCACGGGTATAAGACAAAAAGAAAGAAAAAAAGCTGGCCCTCCCACAGGGCTGCTGCTGCTGGGTAGCCTGGCACTCCCACAGGGCTGCTGCTGCTGTGGAGCTGGCACTCCCACAGGGCTGCTGCTGCTGGGTAGCCTGCTGGAGTCCACTCCCACAGGGCTGCTGCTGCTGTGGAGCTGGCACTCCCACAGGGCTGCTGCTGCTGGGTAGCCTGCTGGAGTCCACTCCCACAGGGCTGCTGCTGCTGGGTAGCCTGCTGGAGTCCACTCCCACAGGGCTGCTGCTGCTGGGTAGCTTCACTCCCACAGGGCTGCTGCTGCTGTGGCACTCCCACAGGGCTGCTGCTGCTGGGTAGCCTGCTGGAGTCCACTCCCACAGGGCTGCTGCTGCTGGGTAGCCTGCTGGAGTCCACTCCCACAGGGCTGCTGCTGCTGGGTAGCCTGCTGGAGTCCACTCCCACAGGGCTGCTGCTGCTGGGTAGCCTGCTGGAGTCCACTCCCACAGGGCTGCTGCTGCTGGGTAGCCTGCTGGAGTCCACTCCCACAGGGCTGCTGCTGCTGGGTAGCCTGCTGAAGTCCACTCCCACAGGGCTGCTGCTGCTGGGTAGCCTGCTGGAGTCCACTCCCACAGGGCTGCTGCTGCTGGGTAGCCTGCTGAAGTCCACTCCCACAGGGCTGCTGCTGCTGGGTAGCCTGCTGGAGTCCACTCCCACAGGGCTGCTGCTGCTGGGTAGCCTGCTGGAGTCCACTCCCACAGGGCTGCTGCTGCTGGGTAGCCTGCTGGAGTCCACTCCCACAGGGCTGCTGCTGCTGGGTGGCCTGCTGGAGTCCACTCCCACAGGGCTGCTGCTGCTGGGTAGCCTGCTGGAGTCCACTCCCACAGGGCTGCTGCTGCTGGGTAGCCTGCTGGAGTCCACTCCCACAGGGCTGCTGCTGCTGGGTAGCCTGCTGGAGTCCACTCCCACAGGGCTGCTGCTGCTGGGTAGCCTGCTGAAGTCCACTCCCACAGGGCTGCTGCTGCTGGGTAGCCTGCTGGAGTCCACTCCCACAGGGCTGCTGCTGCTGGGTAGCCTGCTGAAGTCCACTCCCACAGGGCTGCTGCTGCTGGGTAGCCTGCTGGAGTCCACTCCCACAGGGCTGCTGCTGCTGGGTAGCCTGCTGGAGTCCACTCCCACAGGGCTGCTGCTGCTGGGTAGCCTGCTGGAGTCCACTCCCACAGGGCTGCTGCTGCTGGGTGGCCTGCTGGAGTCCACTCCCACAGGGCTGCTGCTGCTGGGTAGCCTGCTGGAGTCCACTCCCACAGGGCTGCTGCTGCTGGGTAGCCTGCTGGAGTCCACTCCCACAGGGCTGCTGCTGCTGGGTAGCCTGCTGGAGTCCACTCCCACAGGGCTGCTGCTGCTGGGTAGCCTGCTGAAGTCCACTCCCACAGGGCTGCTGCTGCTGGGTAGCCTGCTGGAGTCTAATTATAGTTTGAGGACAGCCATGTTTTTACAGTATAGGTCAGCCTTAAAAGTTGGCTGCGGAACGGAGACTTTAATGGACTGCAAGCTCTACAAGCTTGTAGATCTTGTAGATCTACAAGCTCGTAGATTTATTTGCTTGTAGATTTATTTATTTTTAATCTTGAAAATGTGGCGCAAATCTTTTCTTTCACAGCGAAGGGGGGGGGGGGGGGGGTGGAACTACATATTTTCAGATGGGGGGGTCAAATACAGATAATTCTGGGGGTCCTTGACGTGAAAAAGGTTGAGCACCACAGCGCCACCACTGACATAGAAACATATGTTTTTCAGAAAACCGTCAGGATTCAGAAGACATTAAGTAGAATCTATAGTGTCAGGTCTAAACGGGATAATCCACTGTAACCACCGTGGGAGGGTGAACCAGGGTGCTGCAGACCACAAGTCTTTTCTATTTCATGAAGAACAGATCATACGACAAGCCATGGGGAGGTTAGCCTGTCCCAGAGCCACATCCATGGGGAGGTTAGCCTGTCCCAGAGCCACAGCGTATATACCTTAGAGAAGCCATGGGGAGGTTAGCCTGGCCCAGAGACACAGCGTATATACCTTAGAGAAGCCATGGGGAGGTTAGCCTGTCCCAGAGCCACAGCCATGGGGAGGTTAGCCTGTCCCAGAGCCACAGCGTATATATACCTTAGAGAAGCCATGGGGAGGTTCGCCTGGCCCAGAGCCACAGCCATGGGGAGGTTAGCCTGTCCCAGAGCCACAGCGTATATATACCTTAGAGAAGCCATGGGGAGGTTAGCCTGGCCCAGAGCCACAGCCATGGGGAGGTTAGCCTGTCCCAGAGCCACAGCGTATATATACCTTAGAGAAGCCATGGGGAGGTTCGCCTGGCCCAGGAGCCACAGCGTATATATACCTTAGAGAAGCCATGGGGAGGTTCGCCTGGCCCAGGAGCCACAGCGTATATACCTTAGAGAAGCCATGGGGAGGTTAGCCTGGCCCAGAGCCACAGCGTATATACCTTAGAGAAGCCATGGGGAGGTTCGCCTGGCCCAGGAGCCACAGCGTATATATACCTTAGAGAAGCCATGGGGAGGTTAGCCTGTCCCAGGAGCCACAGCGTATATACCTTAGAGAAGCCATGGGGAGGTTAGCCTGGCCCAGAGCCACAGCGTATATACCTTAGAGAAGCCATGGGGAGGTTAGCCTTAGAGAAGGGAAGCGAACGCAGCTGTTGTGGCAGTCTGACACACACATACACGTTTTCTTTTTCTCTTTTTTGTTAATTCTTTTTTAAAAGTTTTGTTTGTGCGTGCGTGTAGTAAAGGCTCACTGGCGTTCGCAAATAGAGAGTTGGAGACGGCACCGGATTTCTCCTCCCATCCACTTGCATTAAGTTGCTCTAAAGCGCATGAGGCGATTTCACTCCTCCTTCCGGGTAGGAACAGAGTGCATTCTGGGATGGATTGGGCCAAATCGTTGACTATCATTGCACGAGTTCACGTATGAAACAGCGCTCACGTGTCATTGCCCCATAACGTGAACGTGCGCAATGATAGTCAACGGACCAGCGCTGGCTCGAGCTGCAATACCAAATTCGGCCACTATGTCCATTTCGCCTCAGTGTTTCCTCCGGGTGCCGTCTCTATTAATATATATATATACTCTAAGGTATAGACAGAGTTGCGACATTGAGGGGGGCAGAAAACAGCCTGGTCACGTGGTTCACGTACTCGCGCGAGACCATGGATTCCGTGAAACTTCCGGTTGTCCCTATTCAATAGAAGTCTTATGTAGAAGAGCCTGGCCCCATGAAGTGAACAGAGTTGTCGTAACTCTGTCTTACTCTATGGCTCTGGCCTGGCCTGGCCAGCGTGCTTTCTGGTCTAGAGGGGCGGGTAGCCTGGCCCAGCCAGCGTGCTTTCTGGTCTAGAGGGGCGGGTGGCCTGGCCCAGCCAGCGTGCTTTCTGGTCTAGAGGGGCGGGTAGCCTGGCCCAGCCAGCGTGCTTTCTGGTCTAGAGGGGCGGGTATAGCCTGGCCCAGCCGGCGTGCTTTCTGGTCTAGAGGGGCGGGTATAGTCTGGCCCAGCCAGCGTGCTTTCTGGTCTAGAGGGGCGGGTAGCGCAGCACGGAGCGAGCGCTGGAGAATACTGGTTTCACCGATCTGAGCGTTTTTGGACAAACCGACTAATGTGTCTATCCCAAAGGTCAAAGTAGTCTTCGTGATTTTGGGGGATAAACAATTACCTCAAGAACAGATATACAATTGCGTGTGTTTGTGTGTGTGTGGCTGTGTGTGTGTGTGTGTGTGTGTGTGTGTGCGGTGCGTGCGGTGCGTGCGTGCGTGCGCGCGTGCATGCGTGCGTGTTCCAGAGAGTTTGCGGTGCTTTGCTTGGAGCTGCTGGACCAGTCCTACAAGCAGGACGAGCAGATGGCCATGAAGCTGCTCACCTACGAGCTGAAGAACTGGAGCAACGCCACCTGCCTGCAGCTGGCCGTGGCCGCCAAGCACCGCGACTTCATCGCGCACACCTGCAGCCAGATGCTGCTCACCGACATGTGGATGGGCCGCCTGCGCATGCGCAAGAACTCTGGACTGAAGGTAAGCCACACATGTGGATGGGCCGCCTGCGCAAGAACTCTGGACTGAAGGTAGGGAACACATGTGGATGGGCCGCCTGCGCAAGAACTCTGGACTGAAGGTAGGGAACACATGTGGATGGGACGCCTGCGCATGCGCAAGAACTCTGGACTGAAGGTAGG
>NC_136793.1:8492262-8572262 GCF_951216825.1 Electrona antarctica
AGTGTGGAACTATAGTGGCCCTATGGAGTGAGTGTGGAACTATAGTGACCCTCTGGAGTGAGTGTGGAACTATAGTGACCCTATGGAGTGAGTGTGGAACTATAGTGGCCCTCTGGAGTGAGTGTGGAACTATAGTGGCCCTCTGGAGTGAGTGTGGAACTATAGTGGCCCTCTGGAGTGAGTGTGGAACTACAGTGGCCCTCTGGAGTCAGTGAGTGTGGAACTATAGACTATAGGCCTATCTCACAGCATTTCCCCGCCCCCTTTCCACACCCCCTTTTGGAGCTAGTGGTGTTATTTAACCAATGTTAAAATGTCAAAGACCGATAATAATATGAAGAAAACACAATGGTATAACAACTCAAATAAGTAGAATAAACCTATACCTTTACAAAACAGTAGTTTGTGGCTTGTGAAAATACCTCTTTTAACATGGAAGCCTATGGACCGCAGAAAAAACTAGAAAAAGTGCCCTTCTGGGCACAGGTCTCCACCAGGAGGATATGACTGTGTGAGATGTTTGGCAAAATGTTTAGGATTAATATAAACATGTTTTTGAGGCATTTTGTTCCAAAAATGTGTTTTGCAAAAATCAACCTGTTGGTGGCGCTATAACAGGCCAATGTGAAAAGGGTGGGATATATTCCTCAGTAAGAAAATGTGTGAAAGATTTCACGTAAATTGCATGCTGCGTTCATGATTTGAGGCTTTTGTTCAAAACGGGGCAATCTTGCAAACTGTGAAAGCTAATTATAGCCAATTAGGATGGAATATGAAATATCGGACAGATCCGACTTGAGCACATGACCATAGAGATAGTGTGTAACGATTTGTGAGATTTTTGGACAGAATCTGGAGGAGTAATATCAAAAAATGTGTTTTACAAAAGTCGGCCTCCTGGTGGCGCTATAAAAGGCAGATGCGGAAAATGCAGGTCAACGGTTTGTCCTTGGCCTCTAGGGAGTGTGCATGCAACGTTTCACGCAGATCGGTGCAGTTTTAGGTAAAAAATGTGAAAAGCTGCCTCATGGTGGTGCTATAACAGGCCGTTCTGGAAAATGTGGGGCAGAAGTTCATCGTTGGCATCCAGGGAGTGTGTGTGCAAAGTTTGGCATCGACCGGGTTAACGGTGTCGGAGATTAGCTGGTAACAGACGGACGGAAGGACGGACACACACACACACACACGGACACACACACACACACACGGACGGAGTGCACTCTCTCCCCATGCCTTCGGCCTGGTGGAGACAATAACACCACTAGCTCCAAAAGGGGGCGTGGAAAGGGGGCGGGGAAATGCTGTGAGATAGGCCTATTGGACCTCTCCATCGTCAAAGTTGCCCACACCTGTGCTATGTGGGTTGGATATAAAATAACTGAATTTCAAGAGACTATAAGAAAAAAAAAGAGAAAACAAGAAAAAAGCTGTCGCTGCAGATAAAACGACAGGACTAATCCTCTCGTTGCGGCTCACCTTCCTCCCTCGGGGGATGGGATGATGTGCCAGCCTCATTTAGTCCTTGTTGAATCTATTATGTTGCCAGAGTGTTTACAACTAAGGCAGTGAGGCCTCGTCTGTCTCTCATCCATCACTCCAGCACTGGTGGAAAAAGTATTCGCACATGTCTTAAGTAAAAGACAGTGAAGTTGGCTTACCGCTAATCAAAGCTCCCCTCGAGCGGCAGCGCCGTGATCGATTGCTTCCCCTTCAGCCTCAATTAATTGAATAAAGAGCAAGGTGGTAGATGAGGCCTTTCTAGGCCTTTTTAAGAGTTTTCCATTTCAAATCGCGCTGGATAAATAAAGCGACTGCATGTGTTTAGTGGCTCAATAGCTCTTCCCCGTGACTGCGCATCTAAAATATGAACACTTCTAAATACTCTTAGCGAGTGATTATTAGTCCGGACCCCGCGACCACCTTCACCATTGTTGTTGTCGGTAGAGGAGGAGGTCGTCGTCTTCTACAGCCAAATAGAATGGTGGTGAACGGTGGCGGTTGCTGAACTATCGGCGCCCCCTGCTGGCCGGGAATTAGTTAAGTACGGTGTGCGTATCACAAGGAACCCAATAACAGAAAACAGAAAACACACTATAGTTTTGAGCCCTGGGGCCTCATGACAGACACACCATTATTAGACCCCAGTCTTCATTCTGTTCCGTCCAAATGGACTCTTCTCTAGACTTGAGAGACGGTCCATCTATCTATGAAAGTGTCTGTGTGTATTAGAGACCTGCGGATGAGCTTTTTTGTCACCCAAATCCGTGTGTGCATATTAATTAATAATCGGCCCGTTATCCGACCGCATTCATTAATTAATCCAATTTATAAATCCGCAACCACCTGCAATCTGTTACGCAGGGAAGCACTATACAGTGATACAGTATAGCCATGAATGTACAGCTGCGCTGCGACGCGTTGTGAGCTTGTAGATCGGCTATTATTTATAGTACGTGTAAAGAATGTCACTCACCATTGTTATGTTTTACGTAGCTTTTGTATATTTCCATTTCCATGGTAACAACACGCCGTCCACTCGCAACGTCTTTTCATGAGGCATATCCATGCAGCCGGCCCGTCGTCTGCACGGTTAACCCATTCAGGCCTGACGTCGAAATTTAAAAAAAATGTTTTCTAAATCATGACAATTTTCTGAAAGATTTGAGGCACATTTTAACGATTTTTCAAAAATAGCAGACCTACAAGAGCTTGTAGATCTGCTATTTTTCAATAGCTAAAGTTTAACGTAATGCTTAAAACACCAAAAGGGGTTCCCGCCCAGAATGGGTTTTAAGTCACTTCCAGTCCCATGCCACATTCCTCCCTTCTGTCTTGGTTTTAGGTTTCTCTCACGATTAGTTAGCCTAGCCAAACTGCATTCACTTCATGGGGCTTCAGTCCAATGGGGACAACCAACTGGGACAAGTCCTGGACCGGAAGTAGGCAGAAATGCATTGGACTAAATCCCTTTATTTTATATTGTTTTGTAGTGATAGTACAACATAAACATTAAAGAGACTTTAGTTGTTACTGTACAATACTATAAAACAGTTAAAAGTATTAACTGTAACTCTTCTATTAGATGGCTCTGGCCTAGCCTAGCTGCTTGTAGCCTAGTTGCCTGTTGTTGTTTTGGGAGGAGGACCCCAGTAGTTTAAAGGACAACTTTAGTTTTTTTCAACCAAGGTTCATGTTTTATGTTGTTATTAGAGAAAGTAAAAGATGAGTGTTATTTCTTTTTCATTTGCTGCTTTCTTTCGTTTTAGGGATTTTAGCTGTTTTTGACAGGGGGGCGGGGGCATTCGAACATGGGGCTAAATATGTATTTTTAAATATTATTTTATTATTTACTATAGACCCCAGGAAATTACATCAGGCCACAAAAGATCACAGGATCTACTGAATGTGAAGGAGGGTACTATAGAGGTATGCCATACTGTGCTGTTTGTCACCCCTTCACATTCAGTAGATCCCGTGATCTTCTGTGGCCAGATGTAATTTCCTGGGGTCTAGTAGGACTACAGTAAATAATACAAAAATAAATTGCTATAAAATTGTGTACAAAAATACATATTTAGCCTCATGTTCGAATGCCCCCGCCCTCCTGTCAAAAACAGCTAAAATCACTAAAACTAAAGAAAGCAGCAAATGAAAAAAAAAGAACACTCATCTTTTACTTTCTCTAATAACAACCTAAAACATGAACCATGGTTGAAAACAACTAAAGTTGTCCTTTTAGGACCCCACCCCCTTTTTGAAACTAGCTCCTCGCCACTCGCCCTACACACTTCCACTTGGTTTGAGCATAGATATATAATTAATAGAGACGACACTGGATGGGAGGGGAATTCCTGTGCCATCTCTATGTTTTATATATATATGCTCAAGCCGAGTGTGTAGGGCGAGTGGTGAGGAGATAGTTTCAAAAAGGGCCCCACAGTACAGCAGCTTAGCTCCACTATATAAATGAATCGTTCATCATCGTTCAATCGGTAAATGTTTCTTTTGGATACTATAACATTTTCAATGAAAATTCAAAATGGCCGCCATTTTTCGGACTGGTTAAATATGGATGATCTCTGTGTTGAATTATACATTAATATTGATGCAGAATTTGAATTAGGAACTTTTAATGCTTATTTAGGGCATGCAGTTGTACAAACATTGACGACGTGAGACGCCATGTGGCCGATCGATATATAGTGTTTTTTTGTGTGTTATTTTTGAGTGGTGTAAACCACTCCTACAACTGGCTTTTGTGTGCAGAAAAAAATGAGCATGGTTGCTATGTTCAAAATAATTTCTGACGTAATTAAATCACACCCGGGTGAACTGGATGACCGTAGCAACCGTGGTCATTTTCTCTGCGCAAAAACAGCCAGTTGTGAAATCACATCCAGGTGTGATTTCATTACGTCAGATCAGAGTTGATCAGGCTATATAATACCTTACCTTACGTCAGACATTACGTCAGACCACAGCTGATCATGCTATATAAAACCTTACACCACTCAGTTCACACGGGTGTGATTTTTTTGCCTATGCCCAGCTTTGAGCGTTTGTGTGATAGCTGGGAGGAAATTCATGCAAATCGTGCACTTGGTGACAAGTTTTTGACGTGTGGGGACAACATTTAGCGGACATTTGACCTAATTTCTCCTTCAATTGTCAATGGAAAATATTGAGACGTGTGGGGAGTCGACAAAAGCTTGCATATATATAGGAGGGGAAAATGCCATTCATTCAGGTATTGTTAACCTTTGGGTGTGCTAAATTATAATAAGATTTTCGAGCTTAAAATGCCAGACAGTGGCCTTGTGGTTAGAGTGTCTGCCCTGAAACTGGGATGTCGGGGTTCGATCCCCGGCCGGGTCATACCAAAGACTGTAAAAATGGAACCCAATGCCTCCCTGCTTGGCACTCAGCATCAAAGGGTTGGATTGGGGGGTCAAATCTACTAATCAAATTATTCCCGAGCGCGGCACGGCTGCAGCTCACCGCTCCTTGGCTTCGGCTCACTGCTCCAAGAGATGGGTCAAATGCGGAGAACAAATTTCACTGCGGTAACGTGTGAGACAAATCGTACGACTTTGACTCTCGGTTATACTGACTGAAACTCTGTTTACAGTGGAAAGGTTTTTTCTCCAGTGTGGATACGCCGGTGTCTCTGCAGGTTACTTGACTGACTGAAGCTCTTGTGACACTGCTTACAGACGTAGGGTTTTTCCCCCGTGTGGATGCGCTGGTGTTCCTTCAAGTGACCTAACTGACTGAAGCTCTTCTCACACTGCTTACAAACGTAGGGTTTCTTTCCAGTGTGGAGACGCCGGTGTGTCTTCAGGTTCTTTAAAGCACTGAAACCCTTGTCACACCGTTTATAGACGTAGGGTTTTTCTCCTGTGTGGACACGCTGGTGTACCTGCAGGCTACTTACGTGACTGAAACTCTTGTCACAATATTCACAGTGGTAGGGTGTTTCTCCTGTGTGGATACGCTGGTGTGTCTTCAGGCTACTTGTATGACTGAAACTCTTGTCACAGTATTTACAGTGGTAGGGTGTCTCTCCAGTGTGGATACGCTGGTGCGTCTTCAAGCCACCCGACTGATTGAAACTCTTGTCACACTGATTACAGTGGTACGGTTTTTCTCCAGTGTGGATATGCTGGTGTCTCTTCAGGTGACTTAAAGCTCTGAAACTCTTGTCACACTGTTTACAGAAGAAAGGTTTTTCTCCCGTGTGGACACGCTGGTGTAACTGCAGGCTTCTTACGTGACTGAAACTCTTGTCACAATATGCACAGTGGTAGGGTGTTTCTCCCGTGTGGATACGCTGGTGTGTCTTCAGGTGACATAAAACACTGAAACTCTTGTCACAGTGTGCACAGATGTGGGGTTTCCTTCCCGTGTAAGTCGTCCGATGAGTCTTCCCTTCTCCTGGCTGAGGTGCAACGGTCTCGGTAAGCTGTTGATGACAGCCCGATCTCGGTTGGTTTGTGTCTTCGTGTTTCTGGCCGTTTAGAGAGCTGCTCATTGTCTTTGCGTATTCATGAAGGTAGACTTGAGACTTTAAGCCATACGGACGCTCGGTAAAGCTGACCTGAGTCTGGGGAGACCTCATACCTTACAGGAGCAGTGGTTTATTCTCAGACAGACTGCTATACATGGACTGTGATGGGATTGAGAGTAGGTGTTTGGTAGCTTATTTTACACTCACTCACTCTTTGAAAAATCTTTCTGACTCTTTTCAGAAATGTTAAACAAAGAGGTTTTTAAATGAAGTGTTCAGACTTTATATAGGCAGAGTTCAGGGCTGAGAGTCACACACAATACAAACCGTCACCATGCACGACTAACAACACCACTTTGTTCAGGCGTCGCTCATCGCTGAATTTGGCACGATAGCTCAAACTAGTGCTGGTTGTCTAGGCTAGGACCCCGCTGCAGTGGTGTCCGATCCCAACTAGTGCTGGTTGTCTAGGCTAGGACCCGCTGCAGTGGTGTCCGATCCAAACTTAAAACCGGGATGTTTAACGGAGCTAATTGGAATGGTGGTCTTGGTAAAGCTATATGCAAGGTATCTGGGTTGTAAAGCCAGACACCTTGGTTCGTAGTGTTGAGGTGTTCTTGATCTTAGATCTTGTGTCTTGAGTGTGGTGTCTTGAGTCTTGTCCTATGTGCTGTATCCTGTTTCCTGGGTCTTGCTTGGGTCCTGTAGATTCTGAGGATTTGAGATCGTTGGAGATACCGTGTGCGTGGCTTGGTATCTGAGGTTTAGAAGCTGGGATCTCCCTTTTATGCTGTGCAAGTCTAGTGTCACGATGATGTCACCACTGTGTATATCCATCTTTGGGGTTTCTACATTAATCTGATGTCAAAAACCATCGCAAACAAGTTGGGCTCGCCCCCTAGTGGCCTGCTTGCATATAGCTCCTGGCAGCCATATGTGGACGCCATCTTGAAAATGATGCCTTCCCAGAAGTTCTGTTTCATTTATTTAGCTTACCCGATAGTAACAGAATTAATTGAAAAATCTCTTCTATCAATGTTTTGATCCTCCCTCCCTCCCTCCCTCCCTCCCTCCCTCCCTCCCTCCCTCTCTTCTCTCTCTCCCCCCTCCCCCTCCCTCCCTCCCTCCCTCCCTCTCTCTCTTCTCTCTCCTCCCCCCTACCCCTCCCTCCCTCCCTCTCTTCTCTCTCTCTCCCTCCCTCCCTCCCTCTCTCTCTTCTCTCTCCCCCCTCTCCCTCCCCCCTCCCCCTCCCTCCCAGGTGATCCTGGGCTTGCTGCTCCCGCCGTCCATCCTGAGCCTGGAGTTCAAGAACAAGGACGAGATGTCGTACGTTCCCCAGGACCAGCAGGAGAGCTACCTGCAGGAGAGGGAGGAGGAGGAGGCCGACAAGGTGGTGAAGGAGAAGGACGACATGGAAGACATGGAGTTCACAGTAAGATCCTACTGTGAGGCGCAGTACAACTCCGTGGTGAGAGAACCCCCACGCAAGCCCTGAAGCCCACCTATATATAAACATATATACACACACACATATATATATAAACATATGTATACATAGAAGACATGGAGTTCACAGTAAGATCCTACTGTGAGTACAACTCTGTGGTGAGAGATATACACATATATACATACATATATATGTATATATAGTATACACATATACACCTCAACCCTGAAGCCCACCTACATACATACATACATACATACATACATACATACATACATACATACATACATACATACATACATACTTACATACATACATACATACATACATACATACATACATACATACATACATACATACAGCCGATCGCAGTACTTTTACCCACCCAACATTGAAACATATCTTAATGTGTACAGTATACCTACGCACACACACACACACACACACACACACACACACACACACACACAGTCACACACACACGCTCCTTCCTCTATTCTGGCCAACCGGATCCTCCCAAACCAAATCGTCCCGTCCTGTAAAATCGTGGTTTGAGCGAGGACGTACGCGTGGAGTTGTAGCGTCTCTGTCTGTCTGTCTGTCTGTCTGTCTGTCTGCCTGTCTGCCTGTCTGCCTGTCTGTCTGTCTGTCTGTCTGTCTGTCTGTCTGTCTGTCTGTCTGTCTGTCTGTCTGTCTGCCTGCCTGTCTGTCTGTCTGTCTGTCTGTCTGTCTGTCTGTCTGCCTCTCTCTCTCCCTCCAAGCAGAGGTACAGTATGATGTATTGCTGGCTGCCATGCTGCCTCTCTCTCTCACTCAGTCCATACTGTATCCATACTGTACATACACTCAGCATGCAGGTCTCTCTCTCGTTACATAACCGTATATCCTCCATTTAGTCTCTCTGGGGGTGGAAACCTTGCACGTCCAGAACTCTTCATTTTCACTTTTAATAGTTTTTTTTAGATTAGCAACAATGTCAGCGTTCTGAGCTTGTATAGGTTACTACTTCTGCATGACGGTGGAAAATATTATATATATATAATAATTATGTTTATGAGATGCTAGGTTTATTTGTCTGCCCGGCATCCTATATGTGACCAGGTCTAGCAAAATGGTCCTCATCTCGCATGAAAAGGCAGAAAATCTAAAATAAACTTGATTTTTGTGTTTTTCGTTTTTTTTCATATTAACACAGCTTGAATGTTGAAGAAGGTTTTCATTCCAACAGATTATTGATTTGGGCAAATTAAATGTATACATGTATAAGTCAAAGTAGGCTAGCCAGCTCTAGGTGTTGAAATGTTGTGAACATTCAAAGGGGATTTTCTCAGCTTTGGGTAAAACGGCACAATCATTTTAAAATGGTCATATCTCCTTCAAATATTTTCCAATTTCATTGAATGATACATCATATGAAAGCTTACATTCTGTACTTTAATAATCTGTAAAAAACTGAAAAAATTACTCTGGTCGAGATGAGGGCCTATTTGCCAGACCCGGTCACATATTGTTTGTATTATAGTTTCAATGTATTTACTTACTTATTTATTTTTTTACATTATACTGTTTAGAATGATGATAGGTTTGTGGTTGTTCAAGTTCACCTATGATCCTATAGATTATCTCTATGATCCTATAGATTATCTCTATGATCCTATAGATTATCTCTATGATCCTATAGATTATCTCTATGGATTTGATTTACCTTGCGAAGTTGCCCTGGTTTAAAGCTGCTCTAAGCAATCATTTTCCTAGAAGCTTTGTCATTGGTCGATTTGCCTGTCTACTTCCTGATTGGTTAGTATTTTCGAACGGGGTTTTTCTTTTTTTAGTGGTGCAAACCACTGTGTGTTTGTGCTTGTACGGGTGAGCATGGTTGCCATGGTTAGTATGTGACGTCACTGACATCACCGACGGAGAGTACTTATGACACAGATGCTTTCCTGGTTCTAATGTACAGTAACTATAACAATAAATGTGTAGTTGCACCACTCAGTTCACACGGGTGTGATTTTTTTCTACCAATGACAAAACTTCTAGGAACATATTTGAATTCAGATTGTGGCCCCTAGCTGTGTCACATAGACAACATTTTTTTTGGGAGCGTTTTACTCATTGCTGGCTGTCTGAATACCAAATAAATAAATAAAAATCACACCCGTGTGAGCTGAGTGGTGCAAGGTCTTATATAGCCTGATCAGCTGTGGTCTGACGTAATGTCAGTGACCATAGTAACCATGCTCATTCTTTTGAGGGACAGGTACACAAACACACACGGGTACTA
This sequence comes from Electrona antarctica, assembly GCF_951216825.1. NCBI lineage: Eukaryota > Metazoa > Chordata > Actinopteri > Myctophiformes > Myctophidae > Electrona > Electrona antarctica. The sequence goes on from NC_136793.1 coordinate 8,502,001, forward strand.
ACAAAGCCAGTTGTTGGAGTGGTTTGCACCACTCAAAAAACAAAGTCATTAAAATGTTGGCCTATTATTGCTTATAGCAGCTTTAAAGGCTTCTGCTAAACGCTTAAATTGTTAATTAATTTACAGTATTAAAACAAAAAATTAAATGTGAAAATGTTTGTTTGGAGATACGAGGTTTCTTCTTCTGCAGAGTGTTAAATGAGTCGGAGGCCCGGGAGGGAGGACGCAACCATCTGCATTCATACGGATGAATGCAGACCTGCTGCGCCCCCCGCAGGCCGGGAGGAGATCCTACAGCAGAGGTTCTCAAACGTTTTCATGTCAAGGACCCCCAAATTGACCCCCCATAGAGAATATTTAGGACCCCCAGATTTACATGCATTAGGCTATCCGGTCCCCCCCCCCCCCCATTTAATGGCATTTCTATCTCTGGGACCCCAATTTATATTGTAAAGCCAATGTTAATTTAACTGAGTGTGCACAAAGCATTTGTACACTCTCAGAGTTACAGACCCATGAGGGTCCATTTGCTTCCTAACTATCCATTTAGCTGGAACTCACTCACTGAAGGACCCCTGTGGTATCGATCTTATCCTCATACGCTCTCTAAAGAACCCACACGGGGTCAAGCCTCACTTGGTCGGAAAAAAAGTGTCATCGCGACAACATGATACACGGTCGTCAGACGTTTTCGAGGCTTGACGTTGGTGGGGGGAGGGGGGGGTTCGGTTATTTTGGGGGTTATTTTGCGTGCGGCGCGTGTGTTTGGTTCGACGTACTAACAGTCCGACTGGCACTAGTCCGACACCCTATACCCCAAAACCCAAACCCTAAACCTAACCTCACAGGAAGCCACGGGTTAGTTTTAACCTGCCACGCATGTCTGGAGCGACGGTGTTGTCGGACTGTTAGTGTGTCACCACGCATGCACCTTTTTTGCATGACCATTGCAGCATGACAGGACTGTCTTCTCTCACACCTCTTCTTCACTGGACCTCATGTCTGTGTGCCTGCCTTGGTTCACACATGGGTTTAAAGAAAACAGGAAAAAAAACTGTCGCTGAATATCTCTGACATCATTTGGAATTTGTTTTCTTGAAGGAGTATTGTGAATACTCCTTGTGTGAATGGGTGCACAATCTATGTAAAGGTGTGTGAATGTATGTGTGAATGGGTGAATGTAATGCACATGAAGCGCTTTGTATAAAAGTGCTGTATAAATGCACCGTTTTCGTTAAAGACATGTAATTAATACAAATGAAAGTGTTACTGCGAGAGTGAGGTCTATAGCCAACACCAACTCGGGATTAGATCCGGGCACACTTAATGTTAAAAGAAGGAAAACTTTATTGAACCGACATGTTTCGACCTATACGGTCTTCATCAGCCCTTGTTCTATATCGATGTGTTATCCCGATTGATCCCAGGAGCACCTTTTTACTATTTTTACATTTTTTATACCTGCACACCTCCTGAGCACCTGGTTGCCTCCTTGCCTCTACCAACTCGGGATTCCTGGATCGCTGCCCTCCACAATTTCAGGTTCTTGAGCTCTACAGTGTTGTTAGCTAAGCTGTCTCACCTACAGTACGTCTACGTAGGTGGTACGCTTCTTTCCCCTCCTGGCTTTGCCCATGGTTGGCTCCCATAGAGTCAATTTACTTGCCTCAAGTTCTGGGTGCCTGACACTGCCCTGCCAGCCTCATCCTTCTCAATCTGACTTTGTCCGTGACCCGTGGTAGGTCCCCATAGAGGTCCACATTTCTGATGCGGTCCGTCCATGTGACACCTAGTGCCATTCGTAGCATTCTTGTGTAGACTCCATCCAGGGCTTTTTCCTGTTGTATTGTAAGGGTCCGTGTCTCGGCCCCATACAGCAGTACTGACTCCACTGTGAGGGTCCATGTCTCGGCCCATACAGCAGTACTGACTCCACTGTGAGGGTCCATGTCTCGGCCCCATACAGCAGTACTGACTCCACTGTGAGGGTCCATGTCTCGGCCCCATACAGCAGTACTGACTCCACTGTGAGGGTCCATGTCTCGGGCCCCATACAGCAGTACTGACTCCACTGTGAGGGTCCATGTCTCGGCCCCATACAGCAGTACTGACTCCACTGTGAGGGTCCATGTCTCGGCCCCATACAGCAGTACTGACTCCACTGTGAGGGTCCATGTCTCGGCCCATACAGCAGTACTGACTCCACTGTGAGGGTCCATGTCTCGGCCCCATACAGCAGTACTGACTCCACTGTGAGGGTCCATGTCTCGGCCCCATACAGCAGTACTGACTCCACAGTAGCTATGAACAGCCACCTCTTAAGGTCTTCTCCCATATCTGATTTCCACACTCCTCATCCCGTGCAAGGCTTTCCAGGCAAGTGCTCTCCGAACCTTCAGGTCCTGTTCAGTTGAGGCAGTCCAGGCCCCGAGGTACTTGAAGTCCCATCCCGTCAGCAGAGGCAATGGGTTTTGCCATCTGTGTTAGACTGTCATTATACCGAACGAAAATAAAAGCCTGGGTACCACAGAGTGCTTTCTGGTCTAGAGGGGCGGGCGCGCTTGGAGCAAGTGCTGGTGAATATTGGCTTTGTTTTCTTGGCATTGAGCTTGAGGCTGCGATCTTCCTGCACTCCTTTTCTACTGCCAGTAGTAGTTCCCTTCCTCTCTCGACTGTATCCGAGATTAGGGCGATGTCGTCTGCATAGTCGAGGTCAGTGACCGTGATGGGGTGCACTCGCCTTGATTTATTTACTAAAAGAAATGTCTTTGTATTCAAGCGATGGTTGAGGACTGTAGTGGCGAGACCTCCAGTCATGATATGACCCCCTCAGAAAGCCTGCCTTGACATGAGACCACGAGCCACACAGACCCCCCCCCCCCCCTCTCTGTCTATCATGGACAGAAGGAAATTAGGGCTACTGATTCGATCGTTATTGGTTTCAATTGCTTTTAATTTGCAGTATTGATACTTTTACTTTAAAAAAATGCTTTTTCCAGCACTGCTATCTGTCTGTCTGTCTGTGTGTCTCTCTGACCTTGTCCCTATAGAGCGTCGCAGTCCCGCCCCCTCGAGAGACCCGGAAAATAAATCCCCGTTCATTTTCCTCATAGACTTTTCAGAAAGTATTTATTTAAAGACGTTTACGCCGCGGACAAAGCCAACTCTTGTCATGACAACAAACACAATTTCTCGGGCCAAAACACTTTTTTTGTTGTTTTTCTTCTTTGTAATTATTTGTTTGGTCCAAAATATTGTGTGTGTTGTCATGATTTGTCATGACTCGAGTTGGCTTCGTACGACGCTTAAAAGGTCTTTAAATAAATACGTTTTGAAATGTCTATGGGAAAAATGCATTGGGATTAATTTCCTGGGCCTGGCGTATAGTCATGAAAGGGGGCGGGACTGTGACGCTCTATAGCCTGTCTGTCCTCGTCGTCTGAGACACTATCCATGTGTGTGTGTGTGTGTGTGTGTGTGTGTGTGTGTGTGTATATGTGTGCGTGTGCGTGTGCGTGTGCGTGTGTGTGTGTGTGTGTGTGTGTGTGTGTGTGTGTGTGTATGTGTGTGTGTGCGTGCGTGTCCGTCCGTTTGTCATGCCTGTCCCTCCCTCCACCCTGACACACACATCACATTTTGGAATGAGGACATTGCCTGTTGCTTCCTCTGCGTCTCACACACCCCCCCACACACACATATCACCCCATTCGGATGTTATCAGCCGATAATCACCAATATGCTCCTTATCGGACCATGAAATGGCGCAACATTATGGACATGTCCTACATACTGCCTACCGCCAGTTGGCGACTATAGGAAACATGGAAGTGAAATTACTGCCGTCGACGGGAAAACCAAGTGAAACTGTGCAACTTACAATTGTGCCTTTAAATTAAAACTGGAGTTACGGGTTAGAGTTGGGCTTAGGGTTAGGGACAGGTTTAATAAGAGTCGGATAGCCTGGCCCAGCCAGCGTGCTTTCTGGTCTAGAGGGGCGGCCGCACTTGGAGCAAGCGCTGGAGCATATTGGCTCTACGAGCTTGTAGATCAGCTATTTTCGGGGCGCAACCCAGCACTCTTTATCTACTGGAGATGCGGTGTAACGACATGGATTTCGAAAAGAAATTAGTTCAATGCAAAATGTTCAAGTTCAGGAGACTTCGGGGAAAAAAACAAGTCTCCTGAATGCTGCCTTCCGCCATGGCATGCTAAATGCTGCATTCGTGGTCTGGAAAGGGCAGTTGTTTTACAGACGGGTAAAATGGGCAGGGGCTGAAGCCCCATTTGATGTCTATGTGTGCACGCCCCTGACATCAATAAATGTAGGGAAGGGCCATATACTGGCTCCATTGCATGGTCGTGATAAGGCGGAGATTAAAGTGTCCGGTAACATCCGAAAACCGCTACACACACGTCACACACACACATCACATCACATTAAGGAATGAGGACATTGCCTGTTGCTTGCTTCTCTTGAACTATCAATATGGTGATCAGTGGTGGACCGTAACGTACGTTACAAAGTACAAAGTACACTTACTCGAGTACTGTGCTAAAGTACTTTTTTTGTTGTTGTTGGTATATATATATATATTTTTTTAATGCCTAAGTATAGTCACTTTCACTTCGCTACATTTCAAAGAGAAATATTGTACTTTTGACTCTCACATCTCTAGGAAGGGAAAAAAAAGGTTATGCATTAACAATTTGAATCCTATATGTCAAATATAATTAACATTGCCGATCTACAAGCTGGAACTTGCTGATCCGGAACTGGAACTTGAAAATCGTCGAAATTTTAGTTGGTGGAAAAATGTCCACAATTTGAATACAGCAACAGACTTGTAAATTTGTACTTTTGACTATACTTGAGTACTGGAGTTGAGTACTTTGTTCCCACCACTGACCTGTCCAACCAATCAGGAACGCTCCTTAACGGAAGGCTTCGCTCCCCCCCGACCCCCCCCCCCATCCCTGTTTCTTCTCCTTCTCTCTCTGTTTGTTCTTCTCCAACATGTCTGTCCAACACGCCACCGCCCCCCTCCCCCCTTTCTCCCCCCCCCCCCCCCAATATGTCTTCCCCCTCCATCTCCTTCCATCCTTCCATCTCTCGTGTGTGTGTGTGTGTGGGCGGCCTCTGGCGCCCCCTCCAGGCCATGCTGGGGAAGGTGGCCGCGGAGCCGCGGAAAAAGGACGCGGAGGAGGTGAAGAGCCGCCAACGCCTCATCCCCTTGGGACGCAAGGTCTACGAGTTCTACAACGCTCCCATCGTCAAGTTCTGGTTCCACACGGTCAGTATACGAGTTCTACAACGCTCCCATTGTCGAGTTCTGGTTCCACACGGTCAGTTTACGAGTTCTACAACGCTCCCATAGCCAAGTTCTGGTTCCACACGGTCAGTTTACGAGTTCTACAACGCTCCCATTGTCGATTTCTGGATCCACACGGTCAGTTTACGAGTTCTACAACGCTCCCATTGTCGAGTTCTGGTTCGACACCCAACACAAACATACGATGACGTCATGTTGTCCTCACACGTCTCATATTTGCCATCGACAATGACAGGAGAAATTAGGTCAAATGTCCGCCAAATATGTCGTAAATTTGTGGCAACAACAGACATTCTGATTGGCCAGTATGAGATGATGCATGATGACGTACGATGATAAGAGCGCCCCTCACTTCACACGTGTGTGATAAACCAACCCTGAATACAAGCACATCCTCATATACTCTCTTATCCTCATATACTCTCTTACAGTATAAATAAATGGATCCTAGCGGCCGTGTATGGATATTACACTGACATGGGATTTTGTAAAATGTGTCTCGAGGCAATGTTTCAGTTTAACACAATCAGTGCCGGAAGTCCTTCAAAATAGGAGCTCTGGGGTGCCGGAAAGACATGGCCGATTTTACTCGGAAAACCATGACCCGGAAACAATCCACTTTACATTGCTAGTTTACATTGCGATCGTTTTAATTTATACGATATATGATCCAAAAAGCGTTCATATTTTGCGGGAGAGACGGATGAGGAGCAGAAATGAAGCGCTAGTATATCCATCAGTTCAAAACCACGGAGAGCGCCCTGGATTAGGAGAGACGATTCATTCTTTCCGCCGTGCTAACAGCTAAGTCAATGGTAAGCTAACAATTCCCTAGAGTGTAGCATACGGTAGCCGAAAGGCGAACTGACAAATAAAAAAAAAGGAAAAAATTCAGAATATTCTTATCTCGCCCCGTATCATTGAGGATGCGCTAGGACGTCTGAGGACGTCGTATGTACGCGTTGATTGGGACCCCTAGGACGTGTGGCGACGGTTAAAGTGTGAATGTATTCGCGGAAACGGTTAAAGTGTGAATTTATTTGAATAATGAAACTCTTCCTTCCTTCCATTAACATTAATACCTGGTGATGTGGCCTGGTGCCAGCTGGCCAGCCTGACGCTGGAGACACTGGAGACACTGGAGACACTCCAGCCGGTTCATCCTTTATTAACCTGTTTAGGCCTGACGTCGACAATTAAAAAATGTCGACGCACCCCAAAAATGATATGTAATATGCCGCCGAACCCCATCTGAAAATATGTTGTTTCAGGGACCCCCCAATGAAGCAAAGATTTGAGTTAAACACGTTCGCTTTGAAAGAATATATATTCAAAGATTTGAGGGACATTTTCACGATTTTTCCAAAAATAGCAGACCTACAAGCTCGTAGCGTGGCACTCGGTGCCGCGCTATGAGCTTGTGGATCTGCTATTTTTTTTTCAATAGCTAAAGTATAACATAATGCTTAAAACACCAAAAGCGGTTCCCGCCCAGAATGGGTTAATGCTGATGAAGACTTGTACTCTCCCTGTTCTGTCCATTCAGTTTGACCCTTGGCGAGAGAGAGAGAGAGAGAGAGAGAGAGAGGATCGGTGGGGGTGGAAACTCATGTAAATTTCATAACCGAACAGGTGCTGCCACTTCTGGGGTCATAGTGTCATAATTATCTACATTTGTACGGTGCTCCCGGTGGAACCAAGGACATACTGTACTGGGAGCCCCTGGCTGTACTGTACTGGTGTGGGAACCAAGGACATACTGTACTGGGAGCCCCTGTACTGTACTGTACTGGTGTGGGAACCAAGGACATACTGTACTGGGAGCCCCTGTACTGTACTGGTGTGGGAACCAAGGACATACTGTACTGGGAGCCCCTGTACTGTACTGTACTGGTGTGGGAACCAAGGACATACTGTACTGGGAGCCCCTGTACTGTACTGTACTGGTGTGGGAACCAAGGACATACTGTACTGGGAGCCCCTGTACTGTACTGGTGTGGGAACCAAGGACATACTGTACTGGGAGCCCCTGTACTGTACTGTACTGGTGTGGGAACCAAGGACATACTGCACTGGGAGCCCCTGTACTGTACTGTACTGGTGTGGGAACCAAGGACATACTGTACTGGGAGCCCCTGTACTGTACTGTACTGGTGTGGGAACCAAGGACATACTGTACTGGGAGCCCCTGTACTGTACTGTACTGGTGTGGGAACCAAGGACATACTGTACTGGGAGCCCCTGTACTGTACTGTACTGGTGTGGGAACCAAGGACATACTGTACTGGGAGCCCCTGTACTGTACTGGTGTGGGAACCAAGGACATACTGTACTGGGAGCCCCTGTACTGTACTGTACTGGTGTGGGAACCAAGGACATACTGTACTGGGAGCCCCTGTACTGTACTGTACTGGTGTGGGAACCAAGGACATACTGTACTGGGAGCCCCTGTACTGTACTGTACTGGTGTGGGAACCAAGGACATACTGTACTGGGAGCCCCTGTACTGTACTGGTGTGGGAACCAAGGACATACTGTACTGGGAGCCCCTGTACTGTACTGGTGTGGGAACCAAGGACATACTGTACTGGGAGCCCCTGTACTGTACTGTACTGGTGTGGGAACCAAGGACATACTGTACTGGGAGCCCCTGTACTGTACTGTACTGGTGTGGGAACCAAGGACATACTGTACTGGGAGCCCCTGTACTGTACTGGTGTGGGAACCAAGGACATACTGTACTGGGAGCCCCTGGCTGTACTGGTGTGGGAACCAAGGACATACTGTACTGGGAGCCCCTGTACTGTACTGTACTGGTGTGGGAACCAAGGACATACTGTACTTGGAGCCCCTGTACTGTACTGGTGTGGGAACCAATGACATACTGTACTGGGAGCCCCTGGCTGTACTGTACTGGTGTGGGAACCAAGGACATACTGTACTGGGAGCCCCTGTACTGTACTGTACTGTACTGGTGTGGGAACCAAGGACATACTGTACTGGGAGCCCCTGTACTGTACTGGTGTGGGAACCAAGGACATACTGTACTGGGAGCCCCTGTACTGTACTGTACTGGTGTGGGAACCAAGGACATACTGTACTGGGAGCCCCTGTACTGTACTGTACTGGTGTGGGAACCAAGGACATACTGTACTGGGAGCCCCTGTACTGTACTGTACTGTACTGGTGTGGGAACCAAGGACATACTGTACTGGGAGCCCCTGTACTGTACTGTACTGTACTGGTGAGGGAACCAAGGACATACTGTACTGGGAGCCCCTGGCTGTACTGGTGTGGGAACCAAGGACATACTGTACTGGGAGCCCCTGGCTGTACTGGTGTGGGAACCAAGGACATACTGTACTGGGAGCCCCTGGCTGTACTGTACTGGTGTGGGAACCAAGGACATACTGTACTGGGAGCCCCTGGCTGTACTGGTGTGGGAACCAAGGACATACTGTACTGGGAGCCCCTGTACTGTACTGGTGTGGGAACCAAGGACATACTGTACTGGGAGCCCCTGGCTGTACTGGTCTGGGAACCAAGGACATACTGTACTGGGAGCCCCTGGCTGTACTGGTGTGGGAACCAAGGACATACTGTACTGGGAGCCCCTGTACTGTACTGTACTGGTGAGGGAACCAAGGACATACTGTACTGGGAGCCCCTGGCTGTACTGGTGTGGGAACCAAGGACATACTGTACTGGGAGCCCCTGGCTGTACTGGTGTGGGAACCAAGGACATACTGTACTGGGAGCCCCTGGCTGTACTGGTGTGGGAACCAAGGACATACTGTACTGGGAGCCCCTGGCTGTACTGGTGTGGGAACCAAGGACATACTGTACTGGGAGCCCCTGGCTGTACTGTACTGGTGTGGGAACCAAGGACATACTGTACTGGGAGCCCCTGTACTGTACTGGTGTGGGAACCAAGGACATACTGTACTGGGAGCCCCTGTACTGTACTGGTGTGGGAACCAAGGACATACTGTACTGGGAGCCCCTGTACTGTACTGGTGTGGGAACCAAGGACATACTGTACTGGGAGCCCCTGTACTGTACTGGTGTGGGAACCAAGGACATACTGTACTGGGAGCCCCTGGCTGTACTGTACTGGTGTGGGAACCAAGGACATACTGTACTGGGAGCCCCTGTACTGTACTGTACTGGTGTGGGAACCAAGGACATACTGTACTGGGAGCCCCTGTACTGTACTGTACTGGTGTGGGAACCAAGGACATACTGTACTGGGAGCCCCTGGCTGTACTGGTGTGGGAACCAAGGACATACTGTACTGGGAGCCCCTGGCTGTACTGGTGTGGGAACCAAGGACATACTGTACTGGGAGCCCCTGTACTGTACTGGTGTGGGAACCAAGGACATACTGTACTGGGAGCCCCTGGCTGTACTGTACTGGTGTGGGAACCAAGGACATACTGTACTGGGAGCCCCTGTACTGTACTGTACTGTACTGGTGTGGGAACCAAGGACATACTGTACTGGGAGCCCCTGTACTGTACTGTACTGGTGTGGGAACCAAGGACATACTGTACTGGGAGCCCCTGTACTGTACTGGTGTGGGAACCAAGGACATACTGTACTGGGAGCCCCTGTACTGTACTGTACTGTACTGGTGTGGGAACCAAGGACATACTGTACTGGGAGCCCCTGGCTGTACTGTACTGGTGTGGGAACCAAGGACATACTGTACTGGGAGCCCCTGTACTGTACTGTACTGGTGTGGGAACCAAGGACATACTGTACTGGGAGCCCCTGGCTGTACTGGTGTGGGAACCAAGGACATACTGTACTGGGAGCCCCTGGCTGTACTGTACTGGTGTGGGAACCAAGGACATACTGTACTGGGAGCCCCTGTACTGTACTGTACTGGTGTGGGAACCAAGGACATACTGTACTGGGAGCCCCTGTACTGTACTGGTGTGGGAACCAAGGACATACTGTACTGGGAGCCCCTGTACTGTACTGTACTGGTGAGGGAACCAAGGACATACTGTACTGGGAGCCCCTGTACTGTACTGGTGTGGGAACCAAGGACATACTGTACTGGGAGCCCCTGTACTGTACTGTACTGGTGAGGGAACCAAGGACATACTGTATTGGGAGCCCCTGTACTGTACTGGTGTGGGAACCAAGGACATACTGTACTGGGAGCCCCTGTACTGTACTGTACTGGTGTGGGAACCAAGGACATACTGTACTGGGAGCCCCTGTACTGTACTGTACTGGTGTGGGAACCAAGGACATACTGTACTGGGAGCCCCTGTACTGTACTGTACTGGTGTGGGAACCAAGGACATACTGTACTGGGAGCCCCTGTACTGTACTGTACTGGTGAGGGAACCAAGGACATACTGTACTGGGAGCCCCTGTACTGTACTGTACTGGTGTGGGAACCAAGGACATACTGTACTGGGAGCCCCTGTACTGTACTGGTGTGGGAACCAAGGACATACTGTACTGGGAGCCCCTGTACTGTACTGTACTGGTGAGGGAACCAAGGACATACTGTACTGGGAGCCCCTGTACTGTACTGTACTGGTGTGGGAACCAAGGACATACTGTACTGGGAGCCCCTGTACTGTACTGGTGTGGGAACCAAGGACATACTGTACTGGGAGCCCCTGGCTGTACTGGTGTGGGAACCAAGGACATACTGTACTGGGAGCCCCTGGCTGTACTGGTGTGGGAACCAAGGACATACTGTACTGGGAGCCCCTGTACTGTACTGGTGTGGGAACCAAGGACATACTGTACTGGGAGCCCCTGGCTGTACTGGTGTGGGAACCAAGGACATACTGTACTGGGAGCCCCTGGCTGTACTGGTGTGGGAACCAAGGACATACTGTACTGGGAGCCCCTGGCTGTACTGGTGTGGGAACCAAGGACATACTGTACTGGGAGCCCCTGGCTGTACTGGTGTGGGAACCAAGGACATACTGTACTGGGAGCCCCTGGCTGTACTGGTGTGGGAACCAAGGACATACTGTACTGGGAGCCCCTGTACTGTACTGTACTGGTGTGGGAACCAAGGACATACTGTACTGGGAGCCCCTGTACTGTACTGTACTGGTGTGGGAACCAAGGACATACTGTACTGGGAGCCCCTGTACTGTACTGGTGTGGGAACCAAGGACATACTGTACTGGGAGCCCCTGGCTGTACTGTACTGGTGTGGGAACCAAGGACATACTGTACTGGGAGCCCCTGTACTGTACTGTACTGGTGTGGGAACCAAGGACATACTGTACTGGGAGCCCCTGTACTGTACTGTACTGGTGTGGGAACCAAGGACATACTGTACTGGGAGCCCCTGTACTGTACTGTACTGGTGTGGGAACCAAGGACATACTGTACTGGGAGCCCCTGGCTGTACTGTACTGGTGTGGGAACCAAGGACATACTGTACTGGGAGCCCCTGTACTGTACTGTACTGGTGTGGGAACCAAGGACATACTGTACTGGGAGCCCCTGGCTGTACTGTACTGGTGTGGGAACCAAGGACATACTGTACTGGGAGCCCCTGGCTGTACTGTACTGGTGTGGGAACCAAGGACATACTGTACTGGGAGCCCCTGGCTGTACTGTACTGGTGAGGGAACCAAGGACATACTGTACTGGGAGCCCCTGTACTGTACTGTACTGGTGAGGGAACCAAGGACATACTGTACTGGGAGCCCCTGTACTGTACTGGTGTGGGAACCAAGGACATACTGTACTGGGAGCCCCTGTACTGTACTGTACTGGTGAGGGAACCAAGGACATACTGTATTGGGAGCCCCTGTACTGTACTGGTGTGGGAACCAAGGACATACTGTACTGGGAGCCCCTGTACTGTACTGTACTGGTGTGGGAACCAAGGACATACTGTACTGGGAGCCCCTGTACTGTACTGTACTGGTGTGGGAACCAAGGACATACTGTACTGGGAGCCCCTGTACTGTACTGTACTGGTGTGGGAACCAAGGACATACTGTACTGGGAGCCCCTGTACTGTACTGTACTGGTGAGGGAACCAAGGACATACTGTACTGGGAGCCCCTGTACTGTACTGTACTGGTGTGGGAACCAAGGACATACTGTACTGGGAGCCCCTGTACTGTACTGGTGTGGGAACCAAGGACATACTGTACTGGGAGCCCCTGTACTGTACTGTACTGGTGAGGGAACCAAGGACATACTGTACTGGGAGCCCCTGTACTGTACTGTACTGGTGTGGGAACCAAGGACATACTGTACTGGGAGCCCCTGTACTGTACTGGTGTGGGAACCAAGGACATACTGTACTGGGAGCCCCTGGCTGTACTGGTGTGGGAACCAAGGACATACTGTACTGGGAGCCCCTGTACTGTACTGTACTGGTGTGGGAACCAAGGACATACTGTACTGGGAGCCCCTGTACTGTACTGTACTGGTGTGGGAACCAAGGACATACTGTACTGGGAGCCCCTGTACTGTACTGGTGTGGGAACCAAGGACATACTGTACTGGGAGCCCCTGGCTGTACTGTACTGGTGTGGGAACCAAGGACATACTGTACTGGGAGCCCCTGTACTGTACTGTACTGGTGTGGGAACCAAGGACATACTGTACTGGGAGCCCCTGTACTGTACTGTACTGGTGTGGGAACCAAGGACATACTGTACTGGGAGCCCCTGTACTGTACTGTACTGGTGTGGGAACCAAGGACATACTGTACTGGGAGCCCCTGTACTGTACTGTACTGGTGTGGGAACCAAGGACATACTGCACTGGGAGCCCCTGTACTGTACTGTACTGGTGTGGGAACCAAGGACATACTGTACTGGGAGCCCCTGTACTGTACTGTACTGGTGTGGGAACCAAGGACATACTGTACTGGGAGCCCCTGTACTGTACTGGTGTGGGAACCAAGGACATACTGTACTGGGAGCCCCTGTACTGTACTGGTGTGGGAACCAAGGACATACTGTACTGGGAGCCCCTGTACTGTACTGGTGTGGGAACCAAGGACATACTGTACTGGGAGCCCCTGGCTGTACTGTACTGGTGTGGGAACCAAGGACATACTGTACTGGGAGCCCCTGTACTGTACTGGTGTGGGAACCAAGGACATACTGTACTGGGAGCCCCTGTACTGTACTGGTGTGGGAACCAAGGACATACTGTACTGGGAGCCCCTGTACTGTACTGTACTGGTGTGGGAACCAAGGACATACTGCACTGGGAGCCCCTGTACTGTACTGTACTGGTGTGGGAACCAAGGACATACTGTACTGGGAGCCCCTGGCTGTACTGTACTGGTGTGGGAACCAAGGACATACTGTACTGGGAGCCCCTGGCTGTACTGGTGTGGGAACCAAGGACATACTGTACTGGGAGCCCCTGTACTGTACTGTACTGGTGTGGGAACCAAGGACATACTGTACTGGGAGCCCCTGTACTGTACTGTACTGGTGTGGGAACCAAGGACATACTGCACTGGGAGCCCCTGTACTGTACTGTACTGGTGTGGGAACCAAGGACATACTGTACTGGGAGCCCCTGGCTGTACTGGTGTGGGAACCAAGGACATACTGTACTGGGAGCCCCTGTACTGTACTGTACTGGTGTGGGAACCAAGGACATACTGTACTGGGAGCCCCTGTACTGTACTGGTGTGGGAACCAAGGACATACTGTACTGGGAGCCCCTGTACTGTACTGTACTGGTGTGGGAACCAAGGACATACTGTACTGGGAGCCCCTGGCTGTACTGTACTGGTGTGGGAACCAAGGACATACTGTACTGGGAGCCCCTGTACTGTACTGGTGTGGGAACCAAGGACATACTGTACTGGGAGCCCCTGTACTGTACTGTACTGGTGTGGGAACCAAGGACATACTGTACTGGGAGCCCCTGGCTGTACTGTACTGGTGTGGGAACCAAGGACATACTGTACTGGGAGCCCCTGTACTGTACTGTACTGGTGTGGGAACCAAGGACATACTGTACTGGGAGCCCCTGGCTGTACTGTACTGTACTGGTGTGGGAACCAAGGACATACTGTACTGGGAGCCCCTGTACTGTACTGTACTGGTGTGGGAACCAAGGACATACTGTACTGGGAGCCCCTGGCTGTACTGTACTGGTGTGGGAACCAAGGACATACTGTACTGGGAGCCCCTGTACTGTACTGGTGTGGGAACCAAGGACATACTGTACTGGGAGCCCCTGTACTGTACTGTACTGGTGTGGGAACCAAGGACATACTGTACTGGGAGCCCCTGGCTGTACTGTACTGGTGTGGGAACCAAGGACATACTGTACTGGGAGCCCCTGTACTGTACTGTACTGGTGTGGGAACCAAGGACATACTGTACTGGGAGCCCCTGTACTGTACTGTACTGGTGTGGGAACCAAGGACATACTGTATTGGGAGCCCCTGTACTGTACTGGTGTGGGAACCAAGGACATACTGTACTGGGAGCCCCTGTACTGTACTGTACTGGTGTGGGAACCAAGGACATACTGTACTGGGAGCCCCTGGCTGTACTGTACTGTACTGGTGTGGGAACCAAGGACATACTTTACTGGGAGCCCCTGACTGTACTGTACTGTACTGGTGTGGGAACCAAGGACATACTGTACTGGGAGCCCCTGTACTGTACTGGTGTGGGAACCAAGGACATACTGTACTGGGAGCCCCTGGCTGTACTGTACTGGTGTGGGAACCAAGGACATACTGTACTGGGAGCCCCTGTACTGTACTGTACTGGTGTGGGAACCAAGGACATACTGTACTGGGAGCCCCTGTACTGTACTGTACTGGTGTGGGAACCAAGGACATACTGTACTGGGAGCCCCTGTACTGTACTGTACTGGTGTGGGAACCAAGGACATACTGTACTGGGAGCCCCTGTACTGTACTGTACTGGTGTGGGAACCAAGGACATACTGTACTGGGAGCCCCTGTACTGTACTGTAGTGGTGTGGGAACCAAGGACATACTGTACTGGGAGCCCCTGTACTGTACTGGTGTGGGAACCAAGGACATACTGTACTGGGAGCCCCTGTACTGTACTGTACTGGTGTGGGAACCAAGGACATACTGTACTGGGAGCCCCTGTACTGTACTGTACTGGTGTGGGAACCAAGGACATACTGTACTGGGAGCCCCTGTACTGTACTGTACTGGTGAGGGAACCAAGGACATACTGTACTGGGAGCCCCTGTACTGTACTGTACTGGTGAGGGAACCAAGGACATACTGTACTGGGAGCCCCTGTACTGTACTGGTGTGGGAACCAAGGACATACTGTACTGGGAGCCCCTGTACTGTACTGTACTGGTGTGGGAACCAAGGACATACTGTACTGGGAGCCCCTGTACTGTACTGTACTGGTGTGGGAACCAAGGACATACTGTACTGGGAGCCCCTGTACTGTACTGTACTGGTGTGGGAACCAAGGACATACTGTACTGGGAGCCCCTGTACTGTACTGTACTGGTGTGGGAACCAAGGACATACTGTACTGGGAGCCCCTGTACTGTACTGTACTGGTGTGGGAACCAAGGACATACTGCACTGGGAGCCCCTGTACTGTACTGGTGTGGGAACCAAGGACATACTGTACTGGGAGCCCCTGGCTGTACTGTACTGGTGTGGGAACCAAGGACATACTGTACTGGGAGCCCCTGGCTGTACTGGTGTGGGAACCAAGGACATACTGTACTGGGAGCCCCTGTACTGTACTGGTGTGGGAACCAAGGACATACTGTACTGGGAGCCCCTGTACTGTACTGGTGTGGGAACCAAGGACATACTGTACTGGGAGCCCCTGTACTGTACTGTACTGGTGTGGGAACCAAGGACATACTGCACTGGGAGCCCCTGTACTGTACTGGTGTGGGAACCAAGGACATACTGTACTGGGAGCCCCTGTACTGTACTGTACTGGTGTGGGAACCAAGGACATACTGTACTGGGAGCCCCTGTACTGTACTGTACTGGTGTGGGAACCAAGGACATACTGCACTGGGAGCCCCTGTACTGTACTGTACTGGTGTGGGAACCAAGGACATACTGTACTGGGAGCCCCTGGCTGTACTGGTGTGGGAACCAAGGACATACTGTACTGGGAGCCCCTGTACTGTACTGTACTGGTGTGGGAACCAAGGACATACTGTACTGGGAGCCCCTGTACTGTACTGGTGTGGGAACCAAGGACATACTGTACTGGGAGCCCCTGTACTGTACTGTACTGGTGTGGGAACCAAGGACATACTGTACTGGGAGCCCCTGTACTGTACTGGTGTGGGAACCAAGGACATACTGTACTGGGAGCCCCTGTACTGTACTGGTGTGGGAAACAAGGACATACTGCACTGGGAGCCCCTGGCTGTACTGGTGTGGGAACCAAGGACATACTGTACTGGGAGCCCCTGTACTGTACTGTACTGGTGTGGGAACCAAGGACATACTGTACTGGGAGCCCCTGTACTGTACTGGTGTGGGAACCAAGGACATACTGTACTGGGAGCCCCTGTACTGTACTGGTGTGGGAACCAAGGACATACTGTACTGGGAGCCCCTGTACTGTACTGTACTGGTGTGGGAACCAAGGACATACTGTACTGGGAGCCCCTGTACTGTACTGTACTGGTGTGGGAACCAAGGACATACTGTACTGGGAGCCCCTGTACTGTACTGTACTGGTGTGGGAACCAAGGACATACTGTACTGGGAGCCCCTGTACTGTACTGTACTGGTGTGGGAACCAAGGACATACTGCACTGGGAGCCCCTGGCTGTACTGTACTGGTGTGTGAACCAAGGACATACTGTACTGGGAGCCCCTGGCTGTACTGTACTGGTGTGACGTGGCGGTCAAAGCTTTTAACCCATTCTGGACGGGAACCCCTTTTGGTGTTTTAACTAAGCATGATGTTATACTTTAGCTATTGGAAAAATAGCAGATCTATACAAGCTCGTAGCGCTCCACCGAGTGGCGCGCTACGAGCTTGTAGGTCTGCTAGTGTGAACAGTGAACATTTTAACTCAAATCTTTGCTTCTGGGGGGTCCCTGGAACATATTTTCAGATGGGTGGGCGGAGGCATATTATACTTTTTGGGGTCCTTGACATGAAATATTGAGCACCACTGATACAAAAACATAAGGTTTTTCAGGCCTACATGGGTTAAAACCCATTTAGACCGTGGGACGTGTGGGAACGTCATCAATAATGTACACACACACACACACACACACACACACACACACACACACACACACACACACACACACACACACACACACACAGGTCCTAGCGCATTTTCATTTATATCAAACGATTTTTTTGGGGAGTTGGCCTCTCCTTCTGCACCTTCTACTCCTTGCTCTTCACACATGCGCGCTGCCGTTCACTTCCCTGTGTGTACCGCTCACAAAGAATCCCTCATATCTGCTAATCCAGGGAGCTCTCCGTGGTTCTGACCAGATGGATATACTGTACTAAGCTCTTCATTTCTGACTTCATTTCTCGTTCAAAATATGAACGCGAGGGATCATTCAGCGACTCATATCGTAATGATAGCGAGGTAAGCAAGCAAAAAACATGTCTCCCGGTTTTTGTCCGGAACGGAAGGGGGGTGGGTGGGGGGGGGGGCTTACAGAGTAAAAGCGGCCATATCTGCGCGGCACCCCGAGCTGATATTTTGAAAGAAATCCCGGCGCTGATTGTGTTAAAGCTGTGCCCAACATCGGGCACAGCATCAACCTCTCATCTCCGCGTTTAGCCTTTACGACAGCGTCACACAAGAGCATCAAAAGTATAGCAGATCTACAAGCTCGAAAAGGTTTCCACCCGCCAGAGACGATTCATTTACTAACCCTAATAGGAAGGTTAGATGTGGTTGTGAGCTTGTAGATCAGTGATTGTCGCTATACACGACGTCCTTGTGTTACGAAGTAAAACATGCAGGGGCTTAACCCATTTAGACCTCAGGACGATTCTACAAATGTCTTCTAAATCCTGACAGTTTTCGAAAAAACCCTATGTTTCTATGTCAGTCGTTCTCAAACATTTAACATACAACATTATGTTCATTTAACCAGTGGCGTGCACAGACATTTAGAGGGGCAGGTGCTCAAGGAAAAAAAAGGGCACCTTGTGCAGCGCGTGGAACCGGCCGGTTGCCTAAATAGTGTGAGATTTATAGATTATGGGGACTAAATAATATATTAGAAGCTTTTTATCAATAATTGATCAATGTCACCATGGTCCACATACTGTACAGTGTACACTGTACAAAAAATATATATATATATATATATATATATATATATATATATTTTTTTTTTAAGGGCACATTGCCAAAAGGGCAAGGGACAGGTGTCTATCTGTGCACGCCACTGCATTTAACCCTGTAACACCCGGATTAATTTCTACTTGCAAAAAAGAGATTTCAACCTTACTACTACCCAGAATGGGTTAAATGAATAAATCTAGTTGATGACCTCGATTTCAACCTTACTACTACCCAGAATGGGTTCAATGAATAAATCTAGTTGATGACCTCAAGTACTCCGTTAAGACACTTTAAGCTTCTTGAATCCAGAGTGTGACGTGCTTGTGCTTTGAGTGAGAGATCCTTATCCGGTGTGAGTCACTTTTCAATTGCATTGCCTGTATTCATCCAATATGAGCCCGTTTGAAATCCACTTTGAATTGTATAACGGCTCAGCGCTGACGAGGACAGCTTCGGCAATGGAATGGAGACAATGTTTTAGCAGCGGCCATGCACTTGTCACACACCCTGCACACGCTGTGCAATTATACATTCACTAGGCTTGAACACTCTTTGTCAGTATATATGTTTTCCAAAGCAATGGAGATTGGGTGAAATAATTAGAAATTAGAAAGCGACTCGGACTGACTAGCCTCGGAAAACCAGACATTTTTATTTCCAGGGAGAGAAAAAAGGTCTGGGGCCGAGTCCACTTCAATTCGGCATACAGTAGGGCATTAAGCAACTAGTCGACTAGTTTACTAGTCGACTAGTAAATCCACTAGTCGACCTTGATGGTACTAGTCGACTAGTTGACCGATTTTGTAGGCCTCAATATCAGGTAGATTATAGTTATAGTCACCAATGTACACAGTTTTTAAATGTACAAATATTATTTCTTTTTTTTCTTTTTTTTTAAACATAAAAAAAGGTGGTTTAACTAGTCGACTAGTAAACTAGGCAACTAGTCAACTAGTAAAAATGACTAGAAGTGAATGCCCTAGCATACAGTAGCGGAAGCGCCACTCACTCTCTGCTGATTTCTGATCGTCTGCACCATTGCTAAATTGACGCACACACGTACACACACTCCTCTCTCTCTCTCTCTGTCGCTCTAATTAATTAGTCTCATGTCATGCAGCTGCGTGTAGTTTCTCCCGGCGGATCCTGCCGGGAGCTGCCTATGCCATAGAAAGCATAGGTGATTTCCATTCTACGGACTGACTGACTGACTGAATGGAGGTTGACTCTGTCAACCTGGGGGAGGGGGGGCAGCGGACTGACCTCATGCTTCCTGCTATGCATGAGGAATCCAAGCTGCTTCTTTTCACCTGACAGGGGGGAGTTTCCTTCCCCGGCCGGACGTAGCGCGTGGAAGGAACATTATTTCGACCAGTTCCTTTCCCCTCCATCAGGCGCCCCGGCTGGCCAGGGGGAGGTAGTTTAGTGACCAGGAGAACATGCAAACTCCACACAGAAAGGCCCTTTCGCCAACCCCACCTCGGGTATGGGCACTGGTGACGCGGAGGAGAGAACACGCCCCCAGCGCCCACAGCGTCCCCAGCGGGAATCGAACCCAGGACCTTCTAGCTGTGAAGCACCGTGCCCCATTTGTAGTATTTATTTTAAACATTTTAAAATAGTTCAACTAACCGATCTATCGACACATTGTGAGCTTGTAGATTGACTATTTGAACTATTTTAAAATATTTTAAAAAAATGGCTGCGTGCAACAAAGGGCCCTCTGTGTTTTCTCGTAAATTATGCAAAAAGTTAAAATATTGAGATAATAGGTTTCTGCCTGACAGCAACAATATGTAATTATTTTGTTTGTTTGTTTTTTCAATCAATTAGGCATAGTTTCACTCTTCTGACAGTATTTGAAATGCTGCTTCACTTTACTATCTCATCTCGTCTCTCTCTCTCTCTCTCTCTCTCTCTCTCTCTCTCTCTCTCTCTCGCACACACAAGATAATTCATGACACCTCGCTCGCGCTTGGCATGCAGGAGAGTGTAATCCACACAGTGGCGGTAACAGTGTTAACACCCCAAACGCCCGGGGTGTATTTGTAACCATTCAATCAGAGTGCCCAGTGATTTGCAGCTACGGAGCCCTTTTCAAGGTTCACAGGGCGCCATCTTGGATGTAGCTGAAGTAGCTTGATGTAGCCAAAACACCCCCGAGGGGATCGACAACAACGGGAAGTATGTTTACGTCTAACGTGACTAGCGACGGGACCACGATGTGGGCCGTCAAAAACAGAATCTTTGGTTAGAATTGGACGGATTGATTCACTTTTGAAGATGTTTTCTTCTCATCCTCTAAAATGGAGGGGGACCATGCACTTTGGATGACGTCCCAGCCGGAAATTACATTGAATGTTGCCCAACAGGCGCTCCCAGCCTGTGGAGCGGTGCGCTCCCAGCCTGTGGAGCGGTGCGCTCGGTTATGATATCATCAATGTTCCGTCCTGTGATTAATCTCCGTCCTGAGCGCTTGAGCGTGACTATTGGATAGGACGGAGACCTCCGTTCATGCCGCTCAAGGTGTTAACAGACTGTAATCCCGGCAGAGTGGCAGTAACAGTGCTGTGAATCAGCAGGCTTTGTGTAAACCTGTCAAGGGAGAGAACATTGTGTGTCGGCTGGAAACTGAGTGGCCGACGTGTTAAAAGGATCCCTGGCTGATTAGACTCATAAACTGCGTTTGTGCCAAGTTAAGAGAATTGGAGCGACGGCGTGCGGCCTGTATAGCTCCCGGGGGGCCCTCATATGGGCCTGGGGGGTCCCTGATATGGGCCCGGGGGGCCCCTGATATGAGCCCAGGGGGTCCCTGATATGCATGGCTGCCACGTGGGGAGAAATACGGACATGGGGAAGACATACATTTTGCAGTAATTGAGTTAATGGTGAACCCATGACCTCAGAGAACAAAAACTAAAAAGCCATCCTCCGAGGGACGATAAAGGGACAATAACGGACGTTATATGAATTTGATTTCCAGGCTATTTAAAATAGCCTGCATGGGGAGTTGTCCTATAATAATGGCTTTATAGATAGAGAGTGGCTAATGAAGTCATATTCTACAGACTATGATGGGAGGATGAAGGCATGTAATATAAATGGGTGATGGTGAGGTACCAATGTTGTTTTCGTCGACGGAATTCTTTCGTCGACTACCTTTTTTCACTGACGAAAACTAAATGGAAACTAAATGACAGCCCATGCATCCAAACAGAAAAGTCCTATCTGATTGCATTAAACTGTCAGGATCTGCCTTCTGTGTGTTGTGTAGGTGTTCCTGAATCTTATTTTGAAGTGATGCTTTTGTGTTTCCTGTCCTCCTTTGTAGTAGTTTCCTGCCTTGTCTCACCTTCCCTGATTGTTGGTTCTTTGTTTCACCTGTGTCTTGTTTTCCCCTCAGCCAATCCTTGTGTTGATTTGATTTGAGTTCACCTGTGTCCTGTTAATCTTGTGCCTATTTAAGCCCTGTGTTTGGTTGTGTTCTCTGTTGGATTATTGTATTGTCACCCTAGTTCCTAGTCTGTTTTATGTTTGCTAGTGTTGCGCTACTGCAGGTCTTTGTTTGAATAAAGACTTCTAAGATCCTGGCTTCCTTGCATTTGGGTCCTGCTTGAAAACCACCCCTGACAGAATAGGCTGTTGGATTATTCTGTCAGGGGTCAGGGGGACAAGGCAGGAAACTACTACAAAAGGAGGACAGGAAACACAAAAGCATCACTTCAAAATAAGATTCAGGAACACCTACACAACACACAGAAGGCAGATCCTGACAATACAACTTTAAACAATGTTAAACTCACTTTGAATGTTGCTTTGCCACTCAATTTGCCACTCGATGTGCCATTCACTTTAGGCATGCGCATACCCTTTATTGGCTGGGGCAGAGGCTGGGAAATTCTACAGGTGAGGGGACTTAGGCTCATTAGGCCCACTGGCAAAGCCTGACCAGAGCCTTTTGTGGCGTTCCTGGACAACGGTGTATATATACCACCGACTCAAGGCCCGGGCACTGCACTCCGTGTGGTGGTGTGCTCAGGAACGTGTGCGTCAAATTTGAAGTCGGCGTGGTGAACGGCTCTCGAGTTATACGTGAATGACAGACGTACTGAAGCGTCCATGTCGGTGTTTGTCTGTCTGTGTCCACCAGATGGCGTATGTGGGCTACCTGATGCTGTTCAACTACATCGTGCTGGTGAAGATGGATCTGTGGCCGTCGTCTCAGGAGTGGATCGTCATCGCCTACGTCTTCACCAACGCCATCGAGAAGTGTAGAGAGGTGAAGCGCACGCACACACACACACACACACATATGGGAGGTGCAGCGCACGCGCACACACACACACACACACACACATGGGAGAGGTGCAGCGCACGCACACACACACACACGAGAGAGGTGCAGCGCACACACACACACACACACACACATGGGAGAGGTGCAGCGCACGCACACACACACACATGAGAGAGGGTGCAACGCACACACACACACACACACACACACACACACACACACACACACACACGTGAGAGAGGTGCAGCGCACTCACACACACGTGAGAGAGGTGCAGCACACACACACACACACACACCCATGCAGCTTACTGTGTATTCTATAATGTCTGAGAGGGTCGGAGACACTCTGCTGCGCGTCGTGTCTCACTACGCCAGCCAGTGTTGTTTTCGTCGACTAATACTATGACGAAAAATGTCCGTCGACTACCTTTTTTCACTGACAAAAACTACACATAAAAACAAAATATAAGCCATGATGACTAAGACTAAATATACTGACAATTTCGTCAACAAATAAAAACTAGACTAAAATGTTAGGAAGGAATAGTGGACAAGAGATCCAGTATAAATAACTTGGTTGCATTCTGAAAATCGCCAATCTACAAGCTGTAAAATCAGTCATTACGACGGCATCAACGCCCACCAAAAGAAATACAATTTGGTCGACTAAATCAACTGTAGATTTAAAAACTAAAACTAGACTAGCATTCCAGGTGACTAAAATGTGACTGAAACTAAATGAAAACTATAGAAGAGACTATGACTAAAACTAAAATCAAAATGTGCTGCCAAAAACAACACTGACGCCAGCCATTATAAAACACCCGGTAACCTGAGACCTCTTGTGGCTTATTGCTTTAGTCAACACTCCTGTGAGACTGATGGTGTCTGTCTGTCTGACACACTGTTATACTTTAACCCATTTTCGACTGAGGTCGATTACGAAAATTCTGTGTCAGTGGTGCTCAACATTGTTCATGTCAAGGACCTCCAGAATTTCCTGTATTTGGCCACTGACCCTCCATCTCAAAATATGTTGTTCCAGCCCCCCCCCCCCCAGAAGCAAAGATGTTAGTTCAAAATATATATTCAAAGATTTGTTCCACATTTTCACCACTTTAAAAAAATTAACAGATCTAGCGCGGCACTCGGTGCCACGCTATGAGCTTGTAGATCTGCTATTTTCCAATGGCTAAAAGTATAACAAACAAAACACCAAAAGGGGTTCCCGTTCTGAATGTGTTAAGACTGATGGTGTCTGACAAGACAGACAGAGTGCTAGACTTTTATGGAGCTTTTTCTGGTGCTGTTCTGTTCTCACTGTGGGGACCCGACAGGATGGAGCTGTTCTGGTGCTGTTCTGTTCTCACCGTGGGGGACCCGACAGGATGGAGCTCTTCTGGTGCTGTTCTGTTTTCACCGTGGGGACCCGACAGGATGGAGCTCTTCTGGTGCTGTTCTGTTCTCACCGTGGGGACCCGACAGGATGGAGCTCTTCTGGTGCTGTTCTGTTCTCACTGTGGGGGACCCGACAGGATGGAGCTCTATTGGTGCTGTTCTGTTCTCACTGTGGGGACCCGACAGGATGGAGCTCTTCTGGTGCTGTTCTGTTCTCACTGTGGGGGACCCGACAGGATGGAGCTCTTCTGGTGCTGCTCTGTTCTCACCGTGGGGGACCCGACAGGATGGAGCTCTATTGGTGCTGTTCTGTTCTCACTGTGGGGGACCCGACAGGATGGAGCTCTTCTGGTGCTGCTCTGTTCTCACCGTGGGGGACCCGACAGGATGGAGCTCTATTGGTGCTGTTCTGTTCTCACCGTGGGGACCCGACAGGATGGAGCTCTTCTGGTGCTGTTCTGTTCTCACTGTGGGGGACCCGACAGGATGGAGCTCTTCTGGTGCTGTTCTGTTCTCACCGTGGGGGACCCGACAGGATGGAGCTCTTCTGGTGCTGTTCTGTTCTCACCGTGGGGGACCCGACAGGATGGAGCTCTTCTGGTGCTGTTCTGTTCTCACTGTGGGGACCCGACAGGATGGAGCTCTTCTGGTGCTGCTCTGTTTTCACCGTGGGGGACCCGACAGGATGGAGCTCTATTGGTGCTGTTCTGTTCTCACCGTGGGGACCCGACAGGATGGAGCTCTTCTGGTGCTGTTCTGTTCTCACCGTGGGGGACCCGACAGGATGGAGCTCTTCTGGTGCTGTTCTGTTCTCACCGTGGGGGACCCGACAGGATGGAGCTGTTCTGTTCTCACCGAGGGGACCCGACAGGATGGAGCTGTTCTGTTCTCACCGAGGGGACCCGACAGGATGGAGCTCTTCTGGTGCTGTTCTGTTCTCACCGTGGGGGACCCGACAGGATGGAGCTCTTCTGGTGCTGTTCTGTTTTCACCGTGGGGGACCCGACAGGATGGAGCTCTTCTGGTGCTGTTCTGTTTTCACCGAGGGGACCCGACAGGATGGAGCTCTTCTGGTGCTGTTCTGTTCTCACTGTGGGGACCCGACAGGATGGAGCTCTTCTGGTGCTGTTCTGTTTTCACCGAGGGGACCCGACAGGATGGAGCTCTTCTGGTGCTGTTCTGTTCTCACTGTGGGGACCCGACAGGATGGAGCTCTATTGGTGCTGTTCTGTTTTCACCGTGGGGACCCGACAGGATGGAGCTCTTCTGGTGCTGTTCTGTTCTCACTGTGGGGGACCCGACAGGATGGAGCTCTTCTGGTGCTGTTCTGTTTTCACCGTGGGGGACCCGACAGGATGGAGCTCTATTGGTGCTGCTCTGTTCTCACTGTGGGGACCCGACAGGATGGAGCTCTATTGTTGCTGCTCTGTTCTCACTGTGGGGACCCGACAGGATGGAGCTCTATTGGTGCTGCTCTGTTCTCACTGTGGGGACCCGACAGGATGCTGTTCTGTTCTCACCGTGGGGACCCGACAGGATGCTGTTCTGTTCTCACCGTGGGGACCCGACAGGATGCTGTTCTGTTCTCACCGTGGGGACCCGACAGGATGCTGTTCTGTTCTCACCGTGGGGACCCGACAGGATGCTGTTCTGTTCTCACCGTGGGGACCCGACAGGATGCTGTTCTGTTCTCACCGTGCGGACCCGACAGGATGCTGTTCTGTTCTCACCGTGGGGGACCCGACAGGATGGAGCTCTATTGGTGCTGTTCTGTTTTCACCGTGGGGGACCCGACAGGATGGAGGAAGAAGAGAGATGAGAGGGTCGATGACGTACCTGCACTCCTCCAAATGGATCGATGTCTGTGTCAGTCAAAGCGTGATGCCGTTCTGTGTAAAGGTTCTCTTTGCAGCTGACCGTTGTTGAGTCCTTTGTTGTACACACGGTGAAACATGCCATATGATCCTTCAATCAATTCAACTGTTCTTCATGTACGGCCATGTTCCTTGCTCCGTTGTTCACTAAACGCTGCTTTGTAATCTGCGTTACAAGCGGTACTTTGTCGCAGTTTCATCAGAGCTATGCCATACAGGGGCGACTGTGGCTCAGGAGGTAGAGCAGGTCGTCCAATGATCCGTGGGTCTGTGGTTCGAATCCCGGCTCCTCCTGTCTACATGTCCTTGGGCAAGACACTGAACCCCCATATTGCTCCCGATGTGCTGGTTGGTACATTGCATGGCTTCCGCCGCCATCGGTGCATGAATGTGTGTGTGAATGGGTGAATGTAAAGCGCCTTGGATAAAGGCGCTATATAAATGCACCATTTACCATTTACCATTTACCACATGGTGCCAACGCGTGTATTGTGGGAGGAGTGTTCAGTGGGTGACTGATGAGCGAGCCTATGACAAAACAAAACAAAAACCCAGTGTGTACGCAACACACGCAGCAAGCAATGCGGAGCCAATAGAGTGGCTGGCTGACCATAATCTGTACCAATGATACAGAGATATATGTAAATGTAGCCACATTCAGTAAGACTAAAACACTTACTCCCGCCAATCAGGCCCAGATTAACAATGGAATTTACTGGAGCTAAAAGTGCACTCCCACATGCGAAAGCCACAACAAACAAAAACCTCCCTGTCCTTTTGGCATCTGCCACTTGAGTTAAGGTGATTTGATCAAGAAGTTATATAAAACTGTTGCGAGACAAAGAACCTGAAAACCTACTTCCATATACAGAAACATGGGAGGAAGTAGAAAAAGTAGTACAAGTAAAAAGAAAAAAAGAAACAAGACTGGGCACCCCTGGGGTAGAGTGAAGGAGAGAGTGAGTCAGTGAAGGAGAGAGTGAGTCAGTGAAGGAGAGAGTGAGTCAGTGAAGAGAGGGACAGTGAGTCAGTGAAGGAGAGAGTGAGTCAGTGAAGAGAGGGACAGTGAGTCAGTGAAGGAGAGAGTGAGTCAGTGAAGGAGAGAGTGAGTCAGTGAAGAGAGGGACAGTGAGTCAGTGAAGAGAGGGACAGTGAGTCAGTGAAGAGAGGGACAGTGAAGAGAGTGACAGTGAGTCAGTGAAGGAGAGAGTGAGTCAGTGAAGAGAGGGACAGTGAGTCAGTGAAGAGAGGGACAGTGAGTCAGTGAAGGAGAGAGTGAGTCAGTGAAGAGAGGGACAGTGAGTCAGTGAAGGAGAGAGTGAGTCAGTGAAGAGAGGGAGAGTTAGTGAAGGAGAGAGTGAGTCAGTGAAGGAGAGAGTGAGTCAGTGAAGGAGAGAGTGAGTCAGTGAAGAGAGGGAGAGTCAGTGAAGAGAGGGAGAGTCAGTGAAGGAGAGAGTGAGTCAGTGAAGGAGAGAGTGAGTCAGTGAAGAGAGGGACAGTGAGTCAGTGAAGGAGAGAGTGAGTCAGTGAAGGAGAGAGTGAGTCAGTGAAGGAGAGAGTGAGTCAGTGAAGAGAGGGACAGTGAGTCAGTGAAGAGAGGGACAGTGACCCATAAGGGTCCATTTGGTTCCAAACTATCATTTAGCTGGGGACCCCCTGGAACTCCCTCAAGGACCCCTGGGGGTCCCCGGACCCCACTCTGGGAACCACTGGAGTACAGTACAGTACAGTACAGTACACTCTGTACCTGCTTTGTGTCTGCAGGCAGGCAGCCATTCTCCCACTGTTCCCTTCAACCCGTACCGTACCGTACACAAGGACTTGTGGCGATAAAGAACTACTTGAGCCTGGTCTGTGCTCCAGACAGGAGAAGACAGAGAACTCTAAAGTGACTCTAAAGAGGAGCTGGAAGGATGTCTTTCCGATGGGGAGATACCTTATTGTGCAGCCATGGCTCTCTCTCTCTCTCTCTCTACTCACGTAGGAATTGAAACGCATTCATCATTAATGTCAGAGCCACTCGTCT
Organism: Electrona antarctica; assembly: GCF_951216825.1. Classification (NCBI taxonomy): domain Eukaryota; kingdom Metazoa; phylum Chordata; class Actinopteri; order Myctophiformes; family Myctophidae; genus Electrona; species Electrona antarctica. The sequence continues at coordinate 8,530,215 of NC_136793.1, forward strand.
CCATGCACCTTGGTGTGATTGTTGAGCTCATACTGCCCTCTTGTGGCCAGCACGGTGTAATGCAATGCACATGCAAAAGATAAGTTTGATTCTTTCTGTCTATACTTTGGCCCTCCATCGGCTCATTTGTGCTTTCTGCGCCAGCATCTTTCTTTAGTACGTCCACGTATATAGGTCGGTGTGGGACGTCCTCTCGAACGATGCCTGTGTGTTGGTTCCCACAGTACAAGCTTTTTGGCTTTTTTTAGTCGACGAAAACAACACTGACTGAAACAACACTGAAACAACACTGGAACAACAATGGAACGATCTACAGTCCAGACTAATATTGGCTTTGAAATTTCCCTTGATAAGTTTCAAAAGGATCATCGTAGATGTACAGTCCAACACCTGCACATGTTTGGATATGTATACTAGCCTATGTTCATGCCTAGATATTTATTATGTCGGCTCAGATCGTGTATATTGTGTATTTTGCCCTGCTACTAAAAAGTAGGACTTTGGTGACTGATTTATTCATAGGTACTTTAAGGTGTATTATGGATGTTGTATTTGCTGGTCCAAAATGTAACATTGACGATGGTGGTATTGAAGTGCATAATTTTGTTTCTGTCTCTTGGCCAGTTCCCACTTGTAAAAGAGACACAGTCTCAATGTGTTTTTACTGGTTAAATAAAGGTTAAATAAATTCCCACCCCCATCACCCAGATCCTGATGTCGGAGCCGGGCAAGCTGCTGCAGAAGGTGAAGGTGTGGCTCCAGGAGTACTGGAACATCACGGACCTCATGGCCATCCTCATATTCAGCGTGGGCATGGTGCTGAGGCTACAGGAGCCCCCGCTCATGAGCTACGGCCGCGTCATCTACTGCGTCAACATCATCTACTGGTACATCCGCCTGCTCGACATCTTCGGAGTCAACAAGTACCTGGGACCCTACGTCATGATGATCGGAAAGATGGTACGTTTTAGTATGTGTATGGATATATCATAGAATATATGTGACCAGATTTGACTGAGAGCCCGCCCGCGCAAATTCCAACTTTTCACCAGAAGAGAAAAACTTTTTTCTTTTTTTCCAAAATGAGTTAATAGCATAGGCAGACTCTTCACATAATAGAAGAGCATGTCTGAAATATGTGTCAGAGCTGAAATCGACATAAATGCTTAAACATGTAGCTAGGTGTAATGTTAGAGACCACAGAAGTGAACCTTTCAAGCCTCTTTTCTCAACTCGCTGTTTCTCTGCAAGACATTACTCCTTAAGCCATATCTCCAAAACTGGTGGGTCAAACTGAACAACCAATATGTCAATTTGAAGCTATGATTCCCTGCTTTCATATGACTTGAAAAAAACGAAAATAAAAAAAAAGAATCCAAAAATCAGCATCAATGGGTTGGATTGGGGGGTCAGTCCCTGCTTGGCACTCGGCATCAGTGGGTTGGTTTGGGGGGTCAGTCCCTGCTTGGCACTCGGCATCAGTGGGTTGGATTGGGGGGTCAAATCAACTAATCAAATGATTCCCGAGCGGAGAACAAATTTCACTGCGGTAACGTGCGTGACAATCGTAAGACTTTTTTTTCTTTAGATGTACTTTGTGTTTCTATGTCTTTCCAGATGATAGACATGATGTACTTTGTGTTTTCCAGATGATAGACATGATGTACTTTGTGTTTTCCAGATGATAGACATGATGTACTTTGTGTTTTCAGATGATAGACATGATGTACTTTGTGTTTTCCAGATGATAGACATGATTTACTTTGTGTTTTCCAGATGATAGACATGATGTACTTTGTGTTTTCCAGATGATAGACATGATGTACTTTGTGTTTTCAGATGATAGACATGATGTACTTTGTGTTTTCCAGATGATAGACATGATTTACTTTGTGTTTTCCAGATGATAGACATGATGTACTTTGTGTTTTCCAGATGATAGACATGATTTACTTTGTGTTTTCCAGATGATAGACATGATGTACTTTGTGTTTTCCAGATGATAGACATGATGTACTTTGTGTTTTCCAGATGATAGACATGATGTACTTTGTGTTTTCCAGATGATAGACATGATGTACTTTGTGTTTTCCAGATGATAGACATGATGTACTTTGTGATCATCATGCTAGTGGTGCTGATGAGTTTCGGGGTGGCGCGGCAGGCCATCCTGAACCCCAACGAGGACCCGTCCTGGATGCTGGCCAGGAACATCTTCTTCATGCCTTACTGGATGATATACGGCGAGGTGTTCGCCGACCAGATCGACCGTAAGTTCCCCCGGCCAGCCGGGCCGGCGCCGTTCGCTCACAGAGCCTGATCCTTTAACCCATTTTGGGCGGGAACCCCTTTTGGTGTTTTAAACATTATGTTATAATTTAGCTATTGAAAAATAGCAGATCTACAAGTTCATAGCGCTCCACCGAGTGGCGCGCTACGAGCTTGTGGGTCTGCTATTTTTGAAAAATCGGGAAAATATTTATTTAGATTTAGAAGATTTTTTTAACATTTTGAGGTCAGGCCTAAATGGGTTAAGTTCCCCTGGCCGGACCGTTCGCTCACAGAGCCTGATCCGTTCGCTCACAGAGCCTGATCCGTTCGCTCACAGAGCCTTATCCGTTCGCTACACTACAGAACTACCAACCTATTCCTAATAGGGATGCACGATTTAAAGTTTTCATGACATTAACTTTCATAAATGTTTCGTTATTCTTTTAGGTTTTATGACCTCAATTACACCCAAAAAAACCTTAACTTTGAACATTCAGTGGATTTTCTGTGGTCTGGAGTTTTCTCTGGGGTTTGGAAGCCTTTTGAGCTGCAATGAAAACAGGCAAAACAGTGGAAACAGTGACATCTGCTACATCACACACAGCAGGAATATCAGAGCACTTGTTTGAACCAGAAAACCCCAGACCACAGAAAGAAGAAAATCTAAAAAAAATTAAGAAAAATTACAAAACCTTTTTTTATGTCACAATCCTTTTAATAAACTATTCCTAATCGGTCATCATATCGGCATCGGCAATAGCGGCCTTTAAAAGAAAAACATGATATCTGTAACGAACTGATATCTAAATAATAGCTGTGTAGCGGAAACGTCTCCTTATAGAGCACCGAAGTCTGACGTCAATGTCGGTAGAGGGCGCTATAACTCTGCGGGTTCATGTACTTTTTATTTGCATTGTAATCCCCATAGGAGGATTTTAGATGGCCTCATTATAATAAAAATAAACATGTCATCCCGGCCGTTTCACTCATATGGATATGAAGAATCAACTGACTAAGAGAAAACGATAGTGTTACTGCTGCTGAATTAGTTACATTTCCGCTAGAAACAGACTGTATCATATCTGAGTGACTGACTGTCGTTTTAATGTGTTTTTTTGTAGCTGTTTGTAGCTATACCTTAACCGTACCTTTATAATACCCCTTTAAACGTTGATACTGTTTCTAACACTGTATAGAATACCTTTTTCTTTGAATCAATAAATCAAACATCTCTGTGAGGATCTTTGTGTGTGAGGGGGAAAGACTGTTGTTGCTCTGTTGTTGACCTGTATACACGGCTGTTTATAAAAAATATGGTGTGTTTGTGTGTGTCTGCGTGCGTGCGTGCGTGCGTGCGTGCGTGCGTGCGCGTTTGTATATAGCGAATGCAAGGAAAAGTGGCCCAAAGACGAGAGATCTGAAATAATGCTTTCGTTCTTTTGTTTGTTTCAGATATGCGTAATAGGAAGTTGAAAAGCGCAAAAGTCTGGGTGGTCGAAAATTACTTCCGAACTCACGGCAGCTGGCGTAGTAACGGCCGGGGCCACATATTCCTGCACCCCCAGTGCAGTCAGAGCGCCAGTAAATCCACTAGAGCTATATACAGACTTTAAATTTAACCGTATATTTACCTGTCCCATTTGCACCTCCGTCCCTCCCTCCCTCCCAACCAACCCACATGTCATTCCAGCCTTTTTGACATGCCATGTTTCACTCTTACCACTGCAGTGGCCACGAAACACAAAGATGTGCATGCAGCCCGACAGGTCGAAGTTGCCCCTCACATGCTTAGATTTTCTTGGTTCAGACAGTTAAAATAAATAAAAATGTTTGTTTAATCCATTCTGGGCGGGAACCCCCTTTTGGTGTTTTAAGGATTATGTTATACTTTAATTAGCTGTTGAAAAATAGCAGATCTACAATCTCGTAGCGCGGCACCGAGTGCCGCGCTACGAGCTTGCAGGTCTGCTATTTTTTTGAAAAATTGTGAAAACGTGGCTCAAATCTTTGAATATAATATTCTTTCAGAGCGAACGTTTTTTAACTCAAATCTTTGCTACTGGGGGGGTCTCTGGAACAACATATTTTCAGATGGGGGGGGGGGGGGTCGGTGGCCTATTACATATATTTTTGGGGGTCCTTGACATGAAAATGTTTGAGCACCACTGACATAGAAACATGAGGTTTTCCAATAAAACTGTCAGGATTTAGAAGACTGTAGAATTTGTAGAATCTGTTCTCAGGTCTAAATGGGATAATAATAAAAAAAGAGGCGACGCAGTCGGTAGCGCTGTCGCCTCACAGCTGGAAGGTCCCGGGTTTGATTCCCACAGTCGGTAGCGCAGTCGCCTCACAGCTGGAAGGTCCCGGGTTTGATTCCCACAGTCGGTAGCGCAGTCGCCTCACAGCTGGAAGGTCCCGGGTTTGATTCCCACAGTCGGTAGCGCAGTCGCCTCACAGCTGGAAGGTCCCGGGTTTGATTCCCACAGTCTGTAGCGCAGTCGCCTCACAGCTGGAAGGTCCCGGGTTTGATTCAGTCGGTAGCGCAGTCGCCTCACAGCTGGAAGGTCCCGGGTTTGATTCCGTCGGTAGCGCAGTCGCCTCACAGCTGGAAGGTCCCGGGTTTGATTCCCACAGTCTGTAGCGCAGTCGCCTCACAGCTGGAAGGTCCCGGGTTTGATTCCCACAGTCGGTAGCACAGTCGCCACACAGCTGGAAGGTCCCGGGTTTGATTCCGTCGGTAGCGCAGTCGCCACACAGCTGGAAGGTCCCGGGTTTGATTCCCACAGTCGGTAGCGCAGTCGCCTCACAGCTGGAAGGTCCCGGGTTTGATTCAGTCGGTAGTGCAGTCGCCTCACAGCTGGAAGGTCCCGGGTTTGATTCCCACAGTCGGTAGCGCAGTCGCCTCACAGCTGGAAGGTCCCGGGTTGGATTCAGTCGATAGCGCAGTCAGTCGCCTCACAGCTGGAAGGTCCCGGGTTTGATTCAGTCGGTAGTGCAGTCGCCTCACAGCTGGAAGGTCCCGGGTTTGATTCCCGCCGGGGACGCTGGGGGGCGTGTTCTCTCCTCAGCGTCAAGGAACTGGTTGGAATAACGTGTTCCTTCCACGTGCTACTGCTAACTTGGCAGAGGAGGGAGAGTAGCACAAATCTTGGGATTAAAAGAAAAACAAATGATCAGACCCATTTAACAGTTCTACTGCGAAATCTGTGTTTCCCGCATTAAAATCAAATATTCTACGCTGCCAGGATTGTTTTATTACCTTTAGATCATACGCTGAAGTATCTGGGCTTTTTTTCCTCGAAATTCCGCCGAAAATATCTTGCGCCGTTCTCCATCTTGCCAAGCAGAATGGAGGGGGCTGTGAGGCTGTTGTAGTCAGACAAAACCCCCGTCCACTTGCATTGGACTCAATTTCCCAGAAGCCCTAGCAGCCCAGCTTAAGTTTCGATTTCCGGTTTCGTCATCATAACATGAAGCTAACTCCCTCTGCTGCGCGGCAGAGGCGGACTTTTTTTATTATTATTAATGCGATACGATTTAGACACATAAAGCAAATAGCGGGGATGTCGTATTACGCAGCATCGGAACACTGGAGTAAACAATTCTCGGCCGTCAAACTGTTAATAAACGGGTTGTAGTTCTCAGTCGCCACTACTGATTTGTGTCATTTTTTTAAAAAGAGATTTTAAGAATATCCGAATGGGTGAAACTAGCAATACTGTATAATTCATGTTCTATTGCTTTGATCATGAATTGACGCTCAGAAGAATCTTCCACATTAATGTTCTCTGATGTTTCATGAAAAGCAACAGTTAAAACCCTAAGTCTGCAATTTCTTCAACTGGTTGTGTGGATGTAGAACAGCACAGGATTAGAATGACAATACTTACACATCGTCAACTTCATATATTGTGCTAAATTGTCTTATAGGAAACCCTCCTATTATTACGCTATTTCACCAATCACAGATCGGAATGGCCTGAGGTTTGTTGCTTAGTTTAAGCCATTCTGTACGGGAACCCCTTTTGGTGTTTTAAGCATTGTGTTACACTTTAGCTATTGACAAATAGCAGATCTACAAGCTCATAGCTTGTAGGTCTGCTATTTTAGAAAAATCATGAAAATGTGGCACAAATCTTATATATAATATATACAAATCTTATATATAATCTTGAATATATATTCTTTCAGGGAGAACGTTTTTAACTCAAATTTTTGCGTCCCTGGAACAACATATTTTCAGACGGGGATCGGCGGCCAATTACATATAATTTTCAAGGGTCCTTGACATGAAATATTGAGCACCACTCATATAGAAACATGGGTATATAAAACTGTAAGAATTTAGAAGACATTTTTTAAATTTCGACGTCAGGCCTAAATGGGTTAATGTATCCAATTGTTGTACGCCTGATCCAAGGCAATATTGTAAAGGGCAACTTTATCCTGTTAATGCACTGGCTGGCCGACCAATGACATGCTCGTTTCATGGCCTACACTCTTCAAATACCGTCAGATATACATTGCAAAGTTTCACGTTTGCTGTGATAACTTTTGCACAGATCATCAAGGGAAGCTATCAACAGTTAAAGTTTGGTGCTTCGTGCTCTTGATGGTTGTTTTTCCATTGCATTTTGTTTGTTTGGTTTGGTTTTGAAGAAGTATTACGGCTGGTTATGCTAAAAACACTTGTCTGTCACTCGAAACCATTGTTGCACCACCCCACCCCACCTCCACCCCACCCCACCCCCTTTACGCCAGCACAGCTTGTCCCCAGAGAGTCATCGCAAATCACATCACTCATTTATCGCTCCTATCCAAACACGGCAATAGATCGACTGCTGATCCATTATGTACAGTATATATACGCGCTAATTGACAAACAGACGTAATAACTTCCATATTATACTATATAATGCACGTGAGGGTTGCATATAATACTGCAACCCTCACGTGCATTACAATAAGTAACCCACGATTATCATTTTTAAACGACAACTTTGTTTTTTTTGGTTTTCAACCAAGGTTCATGTTTAGGTTGTTATCAGAGGAAGGAAAAGATGAGTGTTATTTTAGTTTATTGAATTCTTTTCATTTACTGCTTTCTTTAGTTTTAGAGATTCTTACGATTATTTTGGACAGGGCGTTCGGGCCAAGTGGCTAAATGACATATGTATTTTTGTTTTACAATATTCTTTATTATTTAGCCTACTATAGTCCTTAGATGCCAGGAAATGACCTGCTGGCCACAAAAGATCACACGATCTACTGAATGTGAAAGGGGAGGTGACAAACGGACATATTACGCCTACGACACACAGTATGGCATCCCCAAAGTATCCAGATAGATCTGGTGATCTGTTTTTGGCCAGATGTAATTTCCTGGGGTCAAGTGGTACTATACACATACTTTACTTATAATATATATATATATATATATATACTTGTATTATTTACACATAGTAAATAATAATAGCACAAATCACTAAAAAGGAAAGCAAGCAGTACATCAAAATTAAATACAAAAATAAATCCTCTAAAAACCTAAAACATGAACCATGGCTAATAATAATAATACAAAAAAAGGTTGTCCTTTAAACAGAAACCTCCCCAAACCCACATGTGTGGTCACATCCCATCATTAGCAATCTCTGTTTTTTCATGTGGTTCAGTTGTCAGAATTGTATTTATTTATTTATTTTAGTTTAAATCCAAAGGCTTTTTTTTTTTTTTTTACATAAGGTAAACATTAAAAAAAAACAATACTAACAAAACAATTACTTCAGTTCTCTGATCTTTGGGCTGCATTGTGTGGGTTAATTGAACATCAAGCGATGACGCGCATGAGAATGAACTCCCTTATAAGGCAAACAAATGGACAATGGTGGAAAGTAAAAGTATCACTACCATCGTGTAGAAATACTCTGCTGCAAAATGTACTTGGGTAAAAGTACAAAAGTATTGGGCATTTTTTTTTATTGATTGATTGATTGATTGGATTATTTTTTTATTTCACAGTATGACAACACCATGATAAGCACACAACATTTTCAATTAATCAGAGCATTTAAAGACGTACAAATGTACACTTCTATAAAAAAGAAAATAAATCAGGAAATCATCAGCAATAATGTATGTGTGTATACTGAAGGCTGAAATATTTGTCTTCAAAATCCACAACGTAACTGTAATTGTAGTGGAGTAAAAAGTACAATATATTTGAGTAGATATAAATGTATTGACATTTAAAAATTAGTAAAAAAAAATTTTAGTAAAAAAAAGTGTCCTTAAGTAAGCCTATAAAGTACTTAAGTACAAGTACTTAACTTTCCACCATTGCAAAAACAAAACACAAGACTTTTCCCACAGCAACTGAACCATCACGGATGGAAAAAACATGTTTAAAACAATGCACACGTTAAGAAAAGAAAAAAGATACATGTTTTGTGTGTCGTTTCAGCCGTATACATATATAAATGACCTTTGAAACGACACAAGGCACCAACCAACCCATATGTCGCTGAGGCTGTGGCATGCACGCACGCACGCGTATAAACACAGCAATATATTTTAAACATCGCGCATTGGGCGCGTGTTTAAATATATTGGAGGAAACGCAAGTTTGTATGACGAAACATGATGAATATATTTTGAAATATATTTTTGCTTTTTTCAGATTGCACATTTCAGCACCCCCTCCCCCCTCCCCCTATCATTCTAGTGCTCACTCCACCACTGTCCCCTTCTCTGTCTGTCTGTCTGTCTGTCTGTCTTTGGTGTCTGTCTGTCTGTCTGTCGGCCGGTTTACATGTGTGTGTGTTTGTCTGTTAGTCAGTGCTGGAAAGTAACTAAGTATACATTTACAGGACAATTTTGAGGTATCTGTATTTCAGTTTTTTTTCCCTCCAAATTCCAATACTTTTACTTCTACTCCAAATATTGTCCTACTTTTTTTACTCCGCTACATTTATTTGAAAACGTTTTAGTTGCTAAGTTACTTTGTAGATTTTGACAAAAACATGCATTACCCATAATGCACTTCAGCCCTATATAAGTATACACATTTCGGCCATTTGGAAAATAAAATAGACAAGCTTTACCAAGCATTTGGACACCAATACTTTTGTACTTTTACACACGTGCATTCTTGTAACTTCTACTTGTAAGGGAGTATTTCTACATTGCTAGATTCCACCTGTATTGCAGTAATATCTGCTAAATGCCCACATTGTAAATGTACTTTTTCCACCACTGGTTTCTGAATGTACTTTATGTTTGTCTTGCCTGTGAGCTGCCGTTCTCGTTAGGAAACATACAATGATACAAATTACAATGAATAGTACAAGTTCAAAAGGCTTCACTCTGCGCCATGTTTTGAGCTTGTATAGCGTTCATTACGCGTGCATCAATTTGAATGCACGCGTCGCGTCTCCGTCAACGCAACGCGGGCAGTGGAGCCACCCTCCATTGATTAAAAAGGGAACATTCCCTGACGGTGACGGCGACGCGACGCTGACGCGCCCGGTGGAGCCCTGGCTACTTTACAGGGAAAAGAAAACACAAAACAGACAGACAGAAAGGGAAATGTACTTTAGTTTAGTGTCCGTTGTAGAGGCTTCCTCACGAGAACGGTGGCGGCATGTTGGTGAGCGACTGTCTGCATCTGAGGCCTGCCTATAGTCTACTGCACTGTACTGTACACTGAGGCCTGCCTATAGTCTACTGCACTGTACTGTACACTGTACTGTACACTGAGGCCTGCCTATAGTCTACTGCACTGTAAATCATGCACAATTCCACTGTTTAGACTCCACATATAGAGGTGGTATAACCCGCTCTGTGTGTGTGTGTCTATGTGTGTGTGTGTGTGTGTGTGTGTGTGTGTCTGTCTGTCTGTCTGTGTGTGTCTCTCTGTCTGTCTGTCTGTGCGTGCGTGCGTTGCGTGTGTGCGTGCAGCTCCCTGCGGCCAGAACATCACCACAGAGGACGGTCACACCGTCACTCTGCCACCCTGTAAGACGGGCGCGTGGATCGTGCCCGCCATCATGGCGTGCTACCTGCTGGTGGCTAACATCCTGCTGGTCAACCTGCTCATCGCTGTCTTCAAGTACGTCACACCCAAACACACTACACTACACACTCACTGCAATACCCTCACAGCCCAGCAGAGGGCGCCAGCCCATTATGTTTAGAAACATTGATCCTCAGATCATTAGCTTAATGCAACATGCTCACTTAAGGACAACTTTAGTTTTTTCAACCAAGGTTCATGTTTTAGGTTGTTATTAGAGAAAGTAAAAGGTGAGTGTATTTTTTTTTCATTTGCTGCTTTCTTTAATTTTAGGGATTTTAGTGGTTTTTGACAGGGGGGCGTGGGCATTCGAGTATTATTATTTATTATAGTCCTACTACACTCGAAGAAATTACATCTGGCAACAAAAGATCACAGGCTCTACTGAATGTGTCCAACTGACATATTGAGTCTATGACACACAGTGTGGCTTCCCCCCAGTAGGCTACCTTTGAAATGTCCATGAATCATGAAATGTCTGTATTATATAAACAAACAATGAAATGTACACAAACAATTAAACGATCGACAGAATTACAACATTGTTTACAGACAAAAAAAATAACAACATGTTATATTCTTTATTTAAGGACACTCTTTTTAGACGTAGGAAGAGCTCCTTGCACCACTGAAACTCAGCTTGTTCTGCCTGAGTTTAATAGGTAATTCACACTGAGAGGGACTGAATCCGTTTCATTGGAACCGTTTCCGAATACGGTTGCCTGGTCCCCGATGGCCATGATTCACATTGCCCGAGATTCAACAGCGCACCCGGGTACACTTGCATAACACACTTTGATCCTCCAGATGGTGGTGTGCTTGATGACTGGTGCGCACGGACACTGACCATCAACTCTGCGACATTGTCTCCAATAAATCCAGACACTGCATTGCATTGCCTCTTTTGGCTCTTTGCCGTTATATTACGTCACTGTCAGCCTGCCTGCTATTCACTGTGTCAGTCAGTTCTGTGCTCCAGTGTCGTGTTTGATATTAGTTTAACACAGCGAACGCTAATCGCGTATCAATACGTTATCAATTAATCAAACGTCCGGTGCGAACCACGTATCCATACGTTCTAATCACTTTTTATAGCATACTTTCATTCATCTTTTTACCCACCCGGACAATGAAGAACCATCCCCCTGTCATTGCTGCTTAGTCCCGCTCACGTGATCAGAAAAAAAAACCCTCCCCTCCTGAAAACAGGAGGGCGGGCCGCTTTACGTGTAGAAGCCAGTGTAAAATGGATGCGCCCATGCCGATCTAGTCGGTGTGTGAAAATAATCAAATTTCACCTAACCTCGCCTCACCAGGCTTTCCACCTCGGACATTTCACCCAACACTATAATACTCGATTCCCCCCTCCCCTCCTGTTTCTCCAGGAGGAGGATCTTGCGACATGGGGGCTCTCCTCTGTCTCTCGGAAAAAAACATTTTGAACGGAACGCTGCCTAAACACATATGCACCGGATCGGCTTTGCAAAACGTCTGCAACACACATGGACAGATGCATGTTTCCTTCTTCATACTGTAGCGACCAAACGATCCCCGAGCCTACAATACTACGAACTAACCACAGTATCGAGGGGCCGCCACGACAACAGACAGTGTTCCGTTGGTGGATCACGTATCGCCATGCAGAGCCGTCATAATCGGAGATCGCTCGGACGTGTGATTGTAACGCTTTTTTATTCATTATAATTGTAGTGATAAGACCGCAATGAACGCGTCGGGGACGTAATCGACCCGGGTGTAATGTATAACGAACTTTTCCGCGTCCTAAACCGTGGTGCATGCCCAGGCATGTTCCCCTATACTAGCTTGAAAAACAAAATCAGCTGATGATGACAACGCGTCTCACCGTTATACTATAGTTCTGAACCGAACGGTGGAATGGGACTTTTTATAGCCGTACGGATCAAGACTTTTGCTGCCCAATGTGCCCATGACCCCCCCCCCCCCCCCCCCCCCAATGTTACTGCGATCAAAACAATGAAAGCAGTGAGATAGATTATGCGAGGCAATCATCATCATCATCATCATCTAAAGAAAGCAGAGTTCTCTACAGTTGCGCGGTGCAACTGTAGAGAACAGTTGCACCGCTCACTTCACAGGGGTGTGATTTTTATTATTACAGTAGAAGTTTACAGACCAAACTGTAAATAAAAGGTTTACATGACTTTCTGTCTCAGTCAGTATATAGCGAGCTGTAGTGAATAAGTACAGAACAGTTGCAACGCTCACTTCACAGGGGTGGGATTTTTATTATTACAGTAGAAGTTTACAGACCAAACTGTAAATAAAAGGTTTACATGACTTTCTGCCTCAGTCCGTATATAGCGAGCTGTATTGAATAAGCAGAGAACAGAATATGGGACAGAGTTGCACCACTCACTTCACATGGGTGTGATTTTTATTATTACTACAGTAGAAGTTTTTTTCTTATGAAAGCAGAGAGTCTTCTGTTTCATACGGTATATAGTATTTATATGTCGCTATAGGCCTTATTTTGTGAATATTGAGTAGTTCACGTCCATGTCTTCTCTGAAGTTATCTGGTGGGCACAAGCTGCATTCAATAACCAATTACTGTCTAACTGTAGATGGGATCAATGTATACTGTTTTCCTCGTAAAAGTACACATTCAGGGCTTTCATTCGGTGTACAGGATGTATAGGATATTTATTGGGTTCAATTTTATATCTGCCTGTCAATGTCTCTGACTTTAAACCATCCATAACTCTGCTCGCTGTTCAAGATAACCACTTCCAGGCAAATGCAGGTGTTGCAAAAAGGTCAATATCTCCAGAATGGAACATGGTAAAATCAAAATGTATTTTTTAAATTGAAGTGGACAAGTTCAGCTTTCTTTTGATGTATGCGTGTGATTCTCGCTATAAGAGAACATTTTGCTGTGGGCCCCCGAACAAGGCCTTTGTGCAATGTTAAACGGTAGCAACATCAAAATAGGCCTGCCGAGATCCTGTAGCAATCAAAGTGTTAATGGATTCTACTTTAGCATTATTATTATTTTGTTTTACTTTGGAAACTATGCCAAGCAAAGCCCAAGAGCCACGTGTAGTCCAAGATCAGCGCGTACTGCGGTGCTGCGTGTATAGCAGATTCAACATAGCAGATCTGCAAGCTCACAACGCGTCGCGCTGCGACGTGTTGTGAGCTTGTAGATCGGCGACGGGCGGCGTTGAGAAATGAGCTGGTGTTACGCTTCGTGCAGCGTCTGTGTTTTTTTTTGTTGACGCTTGGCTCGTCGACTAGAGATCATGTCACGTTCTAAAAAAAAACAGTCCACTTCCTTCTTTAGGTACGCATGCATTCACATTGGAACGATCCGTATCTGAATACACTTCAACGGTCCAGAGACCCGCCCCCCATGCGGTCTCGGGGACGGTTGGGAGATCCGCTCCCGGGAACGGTACGCATCATTCACATTACCACAACATCTGACAAGTGGTCCCGAGTCCGAACCCGGGACCATAGTGTGAATTGCCCCTAACTCACACAGGTGCAATCAATGCTGCCTCACTCTAATCACAGAGCTCTGCACCTACATGCCCTCAACAGGTCATAATGAACTGAGCAATAAAATACAAGGCAACACACACACAATACAAATACAATATGTTACCCAAAACAAAAATACATACAATGTTCATATTATACATTATTTTAGAAAGGCAAGTAATAAAATCAAATATTACAAAATACCCATTGCTGGGACAGCTACACTGCCCCCAAAATACAGTGATTTATTACTGCTGTAATGAACTATTTAGGCTGTAGAAATCTGTATTTTTCTTATTAATGAAATAAAGGTATCACTTTTAACTCTTCTTTCTCAATCCTAAATTGACAGTTAATCAACACATTTTTTTTTTTTTTTTTAACTCAGGGCCTATTCTCAACTAGCACCTAGGTTTTGGACTGGACATTCAAGAATAGAAGGTTGTGTCAGACGTTTAACTTCCTTTCCTAAGTTACTCTGCCCCCATGGACCTTCCTCTTCACTTGTGTCTTTCCTTTCCTCCTTTTTCTCCTTTTCTTTGTTCCTCCTGACAGTCCGGCATCCTCTGTCAAGGCTGTGTATACACATCAGAAATGATGACGACGTTCTTCTCCTGTCCAACTTCAGTGAAGTTCTTGGATGCTGATCTTTTCCTTCTTTTCAGCTTCTTCCTGGTTTCCTCCTCTTGTGGTGGTACCAAGCTCTCTGTGCCACACTCAGCCTTCATTTTAACCATCACTGTACTTGGCCTCTTCAAGGTTCCATCTTTTGAGCTTGCACCTGTTGAGCATCCGACCACACTCCAGCCTAGATCAGTCTTGACTGCGTATGGCTCATAATCTTCCCCATCTATTACTCTTCTTGGTTTCAGGGCTCTTGCACAATCATAGCCAATTAGGAGTCCTACAGGAGAGTCCAATAGATCAGGCATCTCCTCAGACATACTGAGAAGGTGAGTCCAGTGCTTCGCTGTTTCTCTAGTGGGAATACTGTTTTTCTCCATTGGGATATATTCTCGAGTATATGCCGGTGGCAAGTCAATGCTCTCCTTTGAGAAGTAGCCTCTTACTTTTAGACCACTCACTCTGTGACAATTCACAACTGAACCCCTGTCAGTCATGGTTGATAGCTTCAATTTGACTGGCTCTGTTTTTGCTTTAATCTTTTTTGAAGCTTTCAGGTCAATGAATGTGTTGCTGCTCTGCGTGTCCAGCAATGCATACACCAAGGTTTCTGGGCTGCTCTTTGTTGCAGATGACAGCCACACAGGAACGATCATCGATGTGCGGTTACCATTGTCCCCAACCACACTGCATGAGACAGTTAAAGCTGTTGCCTCCAGCTCTCCAGAAGGCTCTTCGACTTGATATTCCTCATGTAGTGGAGAGGGATGGTTCCCCCTGCAAATATTGCAAGTGGCCCGGTTCCTGCAGTTTTTGGAGATATGGCCTACTCTGAGGCATCCAAAGCACATCTTATAAGCCTATCTCACAGAATTTCCCCGCCCCCTAAATACGCCCCCTTTCGGGGTTAGTGGTGATAGCGTGACGTCACTCCATAGACACTACATGTTAACCGAGGTAATTTAAGAAGTCTACAACTTTTGTTTTCTCAAGGTAAGGTTTGTTCTATCTGTTCGAGCTGATTTACCATCTTGTTTGCTTCATAATAATATTGGTCTGTTACATTTTTACATTAGAAAATGTACTTAGATTCTCCAGAGAAAAAAACGTGTAAATGCTCATGTTAAAGACACCACTATTTACCGGAAGTGGGCGTGGAAAGCGGGCTGTGAGATAGGCCTATTCTCCATGACAAACCTTTTCTTTTCTTCTAGTGACAAAGCTGCAAACCTTTCACATTTATAAATGAAGTGATTCTGCTGACAACATGTACATTTTATTTCTCTTTTGTTTGCAGAATGGTGGTTTTCACAATCACTGGTATTTTGGGAGGTTTCTGGCACCTCTGTTGTCGTCGCCAAGACGCTCGCTCTTAAACGTTTTGGTTCTCTCCCAGAGTTTTCATCCTCCTTCCTCAGTGCATACAAGGAGGTGATAGGGTTGCATGCTGCAGGTGCTTCGCTTGCCACAAAGTCTGAAAATTCTTTAAACCCTGGAAATGGCTTTCTTTTTATCAACGCTTCAGTGACATGTCTGTTCCAGTGTGTAGTGACAAAGTCTGGAAGCTTCTGTAGCAATCTCAGATTTTGTTCACAATCGTTCAAGACATTTAGCCCCTCCACATAGGGCATGGCATTGTTGCATGAGATCAGGAAATCACTAAACTCCCTTAATTTAAGTGAATCCCTAGGTCCAATCTTTGGCCAGCTGTTGAGCTTTTCCCTGAAGGCTCTTTGCACCATGAACGGGTGTCCATAGCGCTCGTTCAGGGCGTCCCATGCCTGCACATATGCTTGATCGTCACTTCTGTAGAATGTGCCTTCCAATACACATAGTGCTTCTCCACTAATGTATCTCTTTAAATAGTACAGCCTATGTGCTGAATTTTTACAGCTTGTTTCAATTAGAGCTTTGAAACAGGTGCTTCATTCGATGAACTTTAGAGGATCTCCTGTACATATGAATGGCTCTGGTGCTGGAAGCCTATTCAGCGTCAGGGACTCTTGTAACGCTTGAACCAGTGAGACTTCATGTATTGTCATCTCTTGTTTGTTCTCAGTGGAAGGAAGGATTGGCGTACTTTGAGGGACTTGATCACATGGAGTGCTACTCCGTTGAATTACAGGCTGACTTGGAGACAGGATATTTGCTGGTTCCACGTCCCTTCTTTGGGTATTCAGCTTCAATTCCTCTTCAACATAAGTGTTATATTCAGCTTCTAAAGCTTCCACGTCTCTCAGTTTCTCCAATTTACTCAACTTCCTTTCAGCTTCTATGACTGCAAATGCTGTCTTCAATTTTTCTGAGACTTCCATGTTACTTTCTTTGGCTTCCAAGTCCCTTTGCATTTCAAGCTTCCTTACATTCTCTCTCTGGGCTGAAATTTCCTCTTCCCTGAATATTTCAACCTTCTTTGAAGCCAATCGCGCTGCTGCTTTTACCTTTTCAATTGTGATTGCATCTGAGGCTTGACTTCCTCACTGGCTGCCTAGTTCTGCTCTTGACACAGTTGAGCCATAAATTGACTTTGCATCTTCTCTTTGGAGTAACTGGAGGACTGCAGCCTTTGCTGCTGCTGGGTCAAACTCTGTAGTACCAACCTCAGCTGAACGCCTCCTCAGAAGATCAATCATTTCACCAGTTACAGAAACACAGGTGTCTACTTTCCTTCGTACATCTTGAGATGGGGTTGTTATTGTCCTTAAACTCTCATACGTTTTTGTGACATCTGACTTGCATTCCTCAACTGTTTGTACGTATTCATCTAAATCAGTTTTTGTGCATTCCTCTTTTAGCTGTGATCTAACAAATTGAACCTCTGACTTGAATTTTAGATATGAAGAGAAAAATGTCCTCACTCTCTTCTTAATGTCCTGATCTAATAACTCACACATTTTTTCCGTTGGGCGTCTTTCCCTCTCTGATCGCTTGACTGTTGCAGGTTCACTTGGTTGTTCTACTTTTGCGCTTTTCATAACAGGCTGAGCAAGGTGTGCATCAATTTTGTCTAAGCGCTCTTTAATTGACTCTCTTACTGACTCTTCACCTTCAGTCTGAAGCCCTTTTTCTAAAAGTGCCTGTTCTTCCTTTAGTGCAGCAATTATTTGCTCTGGCGCAGCCGCGCAACTATCACACCCTCATCCATAATGTTCCCTTTAAGTTAGAGTGGCTTTGTTTAGAATAATAATAATAATACACAACCCAGGATATGTCTATATAAACACCAAGTTGTTTTAAAATCAAAGCCTAAATTATTGTTTTTCTTTTTAAACACCTGAATGAAATGAAAGTGTTTTTAAATCACCAGCGGAAATAAATGAGATAGTATTTTTAAATCACCACCTGAATTGGATCAAAGCACTTTGTTTGTTGTCTCCACCAGGCCGAAGGCATGGGGAGAGAGTATGTTTTGCACTCCGTCCGTCCGTCCGTCCGTGTGTCCGTCCTTCCTTCCGTCCGTCTGTGTACAGCTAATCTCCGGCACCGTTAACCCGGTCGATGCCAAACTTTGCACACACACTCCCTGGATGGCAACGATGAACCTCTGCCCCGCATTTTCCAGAACGGCCTGTTATAGCGCCACCATGAGGCAGCTTTTCACATTTTTACCTAAAACTGCACCGATCTGCGTGAAACGTTGCATGCACACTCCCTAGTGGCCAAGGACAAACCTTTGACCTGCAATTTCCGCATCTGCCTTTTATAGCGCCACCAGGAGGCTGACTTTTGTAAAACACCTTTTTTGATATTACTCCTCCAGATTCTGTCCACAAATCTCACAAATCGTTACACAGTATCTCTATGGTCATGTGCTCAAGTCGGATCTGTCCGATATTTCATATTCCATCCTAATTGGCTATAATTGCCTTTCACAGTTTGCAAGATTGCCCCGTTTTGAACAAAAGCCTCAAATCATGAACGCAGCATACAATTTACGTGAAATCTTTCACACATTTTCTTACTAGGCTGAGGAATATATCCCACCCTTTTCACATTGGCCTGTTATAGCGCCACCAACAGGTTGATTTTTGCAAAACACATTTTTGGAACAAAATGCCTCAAATCATCCAATTGCCATCAAAGGCTCCTAAACATTACTCCTAAACATTTTGCCAAACATCACACACACTCCTATCCTCCTGGTGGAGACCTGTGCCCGGAAGGGCACTTTTTCTAGTTTGCTTTTGTAATCACAACCTAAATAACATGAAATGTATTTTTATATTTTTAAATCACCACCTTAATGGAATTAAATAATATCACCTCTTTGGGATTACACTCTTAAATGAAATGGCATCAAAACTTCTTATGAACTCTTAATAGAAAACTCTTGTAGAAACTCTTGTCCACAGTTTTACAAATATTAATACACAGAATATGCTAAATATTTCTCTTTGAAAATAATAAATGAGCAGAATGTCTCAAACTCAAACCTATATATTATTTCTCAGATAAGATGAATGTTCAACTTTCAAAGACAATTCAACTGGTCTCAATTCGATTTTTCTTCACCCACACGATATACAGTCTGACCCGTCACCTGATTGTTGCGCACTGAACCTTCTCCTGTAGGAAACTTGAAGACCGAAAAAAGGGACGACGCCGCTTTCTTGTGGCTGACTCCTTTACTGCTCCGCTTGTCCACACGTTGCCCGTATTTTTAGGTTTAGTTCATTCCTGTGCGCGACGTTACCCCAGATGCGTGCTGGCTGGAGCTTGCAGACAGGCAGGCAGGGTTTGATGAATGTTGCACTGCGAGATGAGTCCTGAAAAGCCCCTCTCGTGGCTCCTCTCGTGTCGTGTCGTGTAGAACTGAAACGCTTTGTCCCGAAGCTCACCGCCGTTGCGAGGAGGTGAAATGGCCGGCCGCCGACTTGTGCAGAGCGTCTGCCGTCTGGAACTGGTCTTCCTCCTCGGCGGTGGTGGCGACGTTTTTCACTGTAACCGCTCCTATCCAGCAGAATAACAAACGCTCCAACTGATATCTCGAGGTTATTTATTTCCCCAAGACAACGTGAAAAACTGCAACACAAAACATAATATCCTTTTAAACACATTGAATTAAACATGCAATATTAATGTCCTTGTTGTCAGTCAATCATGATGTCCTTTGAAATGTCCATGAATCATGAAATGCCTGTATTATATAAACAAACAATGAAATGTACACAAACAATTAAACGATCGACAGAATTACAACATTGTTTACAGACAAAGAAAATAACAACATGTAACATACCGTGTGCGCCTTCTGCAGATTATTTTAGGAGAGCTACGTTATCTTATCTTATATTCTTTATTTAAGGACACACTTTTTAGACGTAGGAAGAGCTCCTTGCACCACTGCAACTCAGCTTGTTCTGCCTGAGTTTAACTCACACAGGTGCAATCAATGCTGCCTCACTCTAATCACAGAGCTCTGCACCTACATGCCCTCAACAGGTCATAATGAACTGAGCAATAAAATACAAGGCAACACACACACAATACAAATACAATATGTTACCCAAAACAAAAATACATACAATGTTCATATTATACATTATTTTAGAAAGGCAAGTAATAAAATCAAATATTACAAAATACCCATTGCTGGGACAGCTACAGACATCTCCATATACAGTATGGGCACAAAAGGGACACAGACAGATAGTTAAAACGGGTGCTATGACAAGTTGACAACGGGTATTATTACTAGGTATTAGGATTATTATGATTAAGTTGCATCGTTCTCATCGCTCTCTGGATCTCGTGATAATGTACGCATGTCTGTTCTTGTCTATGTAAGTTTTATTGTGTTTTTTTAGTTTTTTTTAATCATGTGCCAGTGATAAAAATATCCAAATACACTTGACCTTCACCGATGTGTGGAAACCATGCCAATCCACCGACCTCACGCTCATTGAGACCGGGGTGGTTCAGTGCCTGCAAAATGGTTCCCAAAACAGCCACTACCTCTGATATGAAATGCCATGACCCTCCATCTGACAGATAAATAATAATAAAAATAATATTTAAACGGATACGTCGGTATTTGTTTTTCTTCGTCTTGCAGAGTGTATAACCTGTAGCCGTGGTAGCAGAATGGATCATGTTCTTGATTTGTAAAATAAATAAACAATAAAATTACATGTGTTTTATTTCATGTATAAATAATGAATGATTCACTTTAATGTATTTTGTCTTATACAGTATAGGCTATATGCGACCAGTTTTTAACGTATATGTTCACGACGTTCACAACGTTAATAATTCCCTCCTCCTTTCCGCAGTAACACGTTCTTCGAGGTGAAGTCCATCTCCAACCAGGTGTGGAAGTTCCAGCGCTACCAGCTGATCATGACCTTCCACGAGCGGCCCGTGCTCCCGCCGCCCCTCATCATCGTCAGTCACATGATCATGGCGCTGAAGCACCTGTGCTGCCGCTGGCGCAAGCACGACGTCGACGAGCGAGACTACGGACTGAGTGAGTGATACGCAGGGACGATACGCAGGGACGTGCAGAGAGTGTTAGAGAGAGGCTTAAAAGTCCCGTAAGAGGGCACTTTTGGACAAAATTAGCGAAAGAAGGAAGCGTTCAGGAAGGCAGCATTCATGAGAATTGCTTTTTTTTCTCCGAAGTCTCCTGAACTTGAACGCAGCATTTTGCGTTGAACATATTTGTTTAGAAATCCATGTCGTTACACACCGCATCTCCACTAGCTAAAGAGTGCTGGGTTGCGCTCCAAAAATAGCTGATCTAGTAGATCAGCTATTTTTTGTCCAAAAGTGTCCTCTTTCGGGATTTCAGCCCCTGCGTCTGTAACACTCTCTGCACGTCCCTGTTTGCCGCAGAGCTCTTCATCACGGAGGACGAGCTGAAGAAGGTGCACGACTTCGAGGAGCAGTGCATCGAGGAGTACTTCAGGGAGAAGGACGACCGCTTCAACTCCTCCAATGACGAGCGGATACGAGTCACCTCGGAGAGGTACAGGTCACACGTATTATTTATATATTATTATACGAGTCACCTCGGAGAGGTACAGGTCACACGTATTATTTATATATTATTATACGAGTCACCTTGGAGAGGTACAGGTCACACGTATTATTTATATATTATTATACGAGTCACCTCGGAGAGGTACAGGTCACACGTATTATTTATATATTATTATACGAGTCACCTTGGAGAGGTACAGGTCACACGTATTATTTATATATTATTATACGAGTCACCTCGGAGAGGTACAGGTCACACGTATTATTTATATATTATTATACGAGTCACCTCGGAGAGGTACAGGACAGGTCACACGTATTATTTCAATAGTCTGACCACACCTGGGTGTCTTGTTACAGTAATGATAACTCCATAGAGACACATACAAAACAGGACAAGTACAAAACCCACGGCACTCCATCTTTAAGATAACAATTTAGCCGATAGCTGAAACTGATACCATATGGTCTGGAAACCAGACGAATCTGCCACAGGGAAAACAATCCCTGGGCAGATTGGTCTGGCACTCCTCAGTTTGAATGACATTTCGCTCACCCCAGAGTTGTGGGTGACCAATCAGAGCCCATAGCTATTCAAAGTGAGATTTTCTTTTGCCGTGACGTTTGAATCTGTTTGTATTAAACCACCCCATGGAAATAAATCTCCCACACCGACGTTCCAGCGTCAGCAGACTCAGCAACTGATCGTAGATCCTTGTGGTTTGTTTATTATAGGGCTGTCAGTTCACCTCTATAATCCAATTCGAATTTCATTGCTTCATTATTTGTAATTTTCGAAAATATTCGAATATTTACATTGTTTATTTTAGGTCATTATAGCCTACTGAAAAACACCTCTATACACAGAATATCAAGTTTTGTATGCACGTTCTGTCCACTAGAGGGCCCCCCCATCCAAACGCAAAAGCTATTTTTTCAACATGACATGGTTTGCACGGAAAAATAATAATAATGTTTCATTAGTCAGTCTATCATGGACGGGACAACTCCAGACTCCAGATCACCAGCAATAGAGCAATTGTTTCTCTATTTTAACAGAAAGCTTGGCTATCAGATGAACAGGCCAGTAATGCATAGTCTGCAGACAACGTTTTCTCTTGATGTTATTTTCCCGTCCACCTTTTACTCATCACCGCGTTCGGAAATAGCGCACTGACTGCACTGTGCAATGCAAACTAATAGGCGAGTGCTCTCCTGTCCAGTGCGATATTTCCGAACGTAAATGTTCCCCTGTTCCCTGTTGTTATCTTGAGCCTCTGCCTTGTTTGTTTACACGTGTGCTGCTGCAGTGTTGCTTCCTGCTTTAGTCTGACTCACGCCCAGCGGCAGCTATCCCACTTGATAGAGTGAGGACGTAACGAAAGCACCGCCCCCTGCTATAACTCTAGTCTGGAAGGCGAGAAGCGGCCAGACCGATTCAACAGCGGTAGATTCGTTATTCAATACATTAAGCCAGCGGATAAAATAAAATATAAAACAAAATAAAAATATAAAATAGAATTAATAAATGATAAAAGCTCCATTCGAATGGCAATTTTACAATTTTAGCTTTCGAATATATATATATTTTTTAATATTCGAATTTCTTTCATATTGTGAAATTCGTTCTGA
Organism: Electrona antarctica; assembly: GCF_951216825.1. Classification (NCBI taxonomy): domain Eukaryota; kingdom Metazoa; phylum Chordata; class Actinopteri; order Myctophiformes; family Myctophidae; genus Electrona; species Electrona antarctica. The sequence goes on from NC_136793.1 coordinate 8,553,321, forward strand.
CAGCCCTAGTTTATTAGCAGAGTTCAACCTATAGACGCCTTAACAGACGACGTCACACTGATTAGCAACAGCATGCGAGCGCATACCGGCAGCACAAGAACCCTGCCTCTCATATAAGATGCAATGGAAAAGTTCTAACTGCACTCATGTGTAAAAATCACACTTTCAGATGTTGTTTTTCTCCCAGTGTAGAGGAAGAATGATTAGGATTTGTATTGTATTCTCTCACTCTTGAAATATATAATCTATTGGTTTCTGTTGTGTGTAAACAATAATAGAAATTCAAATCAGTTGTCCTCAAAACCACACCTCCAGTCGCTGTCATAAGAATGGGAGGTGCGCTCATGATCACCGCAGCAGAGCCTATTTGTCCATGGCTGCACGTGCACCTGCAGCCCATCAAGTATAATTTATGCTTCGTCCCGCGATCTTGTCGCGCATGCAGACCTCTACGCTCACAACAGTCGCATCCGCGATGCGATGTGAGCTTGTATATCAGCTGTTCTCTGTGTGCAACACTGTTGCGCTTTGAAGTATAAATGTCTCCTATAGGGTGCATCTCACTAGCCAACACACAAGAGGAGGTTGAATGAACTGAAACCAGCGCTCCCCAAAACAACAGGTTTGGAGATCTGTTGGGAATTGATTACATGAAACAGTCACCCGTGCGCCCAGTCCCAATGTTTGTAAACAAATAATTGGTCTTCAATGGTCTATAGGCGGGTTTTTCCGGCCACGTATTTTAAGACCTCCATGTAAGTTGTGTGAAGTCCACAAGATGGTCACATATTTCACCAATATCACCATAACACCGCCAGTGAGCGAGTGTGAATGAGAATTGGAATTTGGCTTAAGGTTTCCAAACTCTAAAAAATCTAAATGTGTCTGTCCAAATTAACCCTTTCTCCCGCCCGTCCTCCCAGGGTAGAGAACATGGCCATGCGCCTGGAGGAGGTCAACGAGAGGGAGCACTTCATGAAGGCCTCCCTGCAGACGGTGGACGTCCGCCTGGCCCAGATGGAGGAGCTGATTGGCCGCATCGCCGTGGCGCTGGAGCGTGTGACGGGCGTGGAGCGCGGCGAGGTCGTCAACAAGGTGCTGTAGCGGAAATTCAATATATATTCCTCTTAAACTGTTGATTTGATACTTTGAAGGCCCTTAGTATCATTAACTCATTTGTCGGCAAAATCGCCTTTTGACGCCTGTGTTTTTTTTTCAAAGGCCCGGCTGCCAAAATCGCCTTTGGACGACTATTTTAATATCAATTGATTACGGTGATCAACTGTCCTGTATGCGGTCATAACACTCTGGTAGGGTAGGTACCCTCACAAAATACATGCAGTGATCCTGGTCTCTAAACTGCATCCCCCTGGCCAGCCGGGGGGAAAGGAACTGGTTGGAATAACGTGTTCCTTCCACGTGCTACGTCCAACCAGGGAAACTCCCCCCTGTCAGGTGTAAAGGAGCAACTTGGACACTCGGGCATGAAGGAAGCATGAGTTCATGAGTCTGTTGCTCTCCCCATGTCCCCCATATATGGGGACTAGGTTGGCGGAGGGTGTGTAGAGCCCAGGATCACATTAGATAATTGACACAGGGGTGAAAAAATTGGTTACAAAATCATGGGATAAAAATTATAGTGAAAAAGAATAACACTCTGGTAGCGGTCCGGTGGAAAAAAAACTGTAATGGAAATTTCACTGGCTTTATGCTGTCTATGGGGATGCAGCTTTTTGAACGCTAATATCTCGGATTCTTCTTTTCGGGTCAAGACAAGCACATTTTGTGCCTCATGTCTCAAAACGGTATGATCCTCGTTTACAAAAAGGATGTTTTTGATGGATTAAATGACATTTGCGGCAGCCGTTTAAATAGGGGATTTTTTACTTCCTGACTCGCAGTTTCCAGCCAAAGCGGCTTTCAATCGAAACCCATTGAGTTATATGTGGGGCGCTCTGCACCACTCTGGGTCACCACTAGATGGCGGTCAATGACCGCCATCAACAGAATGTTCCCTGAGGCCAAAGGGGCCAAGTCCGGGGCCAATTGAATTTTTTGGGGCCCTTGAAATGAAATAGTTTGAGAACCACTGACATATAGAAACATAGGTTTTTTCAGAAGACTGTCATGATTTAGAAGACATTTTGTAGAATCTGATCTCAGGTCTAAATTAATTAATTAATGTGCTATAAGCAATAATATGTCAACATTTTAATTACCTTTTTTTTCTACCCGCCAGCAGCGGGTAGAACGCTCCCAAAAAAATACAGTCTCTGTGACACATCTAGGTGCCGCAATCTGCATTCAAAGATGTTCATAGAAGCTTTGTCATTGGTCAAAAGAAAAACCCGGTCGCAATGACTAACCAATCAGGATGCAGACAGGCAAATCAACCAATGACAAAGCTTCTAGGAAAATATTTTTTGGGAGCGTTTTACCCATTGCTGGTCGTCTGAATACCAAAAGAAAAAGTAATTAAAATGTTGACATATTATTGTTTATAGCAGCTTTAAGGGCCTTGCAAACGGGGAGCGATAAAACGCCATTTTCAATGAGACCTGCGTTTTTGCGCGGTGCGACAACGCAAGCGTATTGCGGTCCCGCGAATTTGATGCGTGTGTGCTCATTTCGTGCACGTGCCCGCGACTCACCAGACCTGGATTCTGTTTAGCTTTTTTGAGTGGTGTAAACCACTCCTACAACTGGCTTTGTTAGTCTGTCTGTGCTCAAAAAATGAGCATGGTTGCTATGGTCACCCAGTTCACACGGGTGTGATTTCATTACGTCAGACATTACATCAGACCACAGCTGATCAGTCTATATAAGACCTTACACCACTCAGTTCACACGGGTGTGATTTTTTTTTACGCTTGCGTTGTTGCGCCCCTCTTGAGCAGACCTGGAGGAGACCTGTCGTTGATCCAGGCAACAACGCCTGCGTTCCTCGCTTCACGTTTGAAAGGCCCTTAAATCTGCTCATTCTCTGACCCAAGGGGACGTTTTTCATTTCGTTCCCTAGGTGCGGTCGCGCACCTCGTCCGACTGCACGGACTCTGCGTACGTCCTGCGGCAGGCGGACTGCCCCGGCGACGGGGGGGCGGCGGCCTACATCCTGCGCCAGAGCAGCTTCAACAGCACGGAGGGCAGCAACAACAACAACAACACCGCTAGCGCCGCCTACAGGCTGCACGAGGCCCTGGAGGCCTCGGCGGCCGCGGAGGGGGGCTCCATGTCCCCGCCGTCGCCCACCGCCATGCTCGCCACGCGGACCAGGAGCCACTCCTTCTACCACGGGGGAGGAGGAGGAGGAGGAGGGGGAGGAGGAGTAGGAGGAGGAGGAGGAGGAGGAGGGGGAGGAGGAGGGGGAGGAGGCCGTGGCAGCGAGCGGGCCGAGAGGTATGTATGTACAGGGACGTGAACACATAGACATCAAAGGGGGGCTTCAGCCCCTGCCCTTTTACCCGGCTGTATAAAACAACTGCCCTCTCCAGACCACGAATGCAGCATTTTACTATTAAATGTCCCTCCTCTCCTTTCCATGCCATACCGGAAGGCAGCATTCAGGAGAATATTTATTTTTCTTCCCCGAAGTCTCCTGAACTAATTTGTTTAGAAATGTCGTACACCGGATAAAGAGTGCAGGGTTGTGCCCCCCCCCCCGAAAATAGCTGATCTACAAGCTCTCAATGCGTCGCAGCGCGATGCGTTGGGAGCTTGTAGATCTGCTATTTTCGCTATTTTGGGCCAAAAGTGCCCTCTTAAACGCATTGCAGTGCGACACGTTTTGAGCTTGCTGTTATTTTAATTAAAATTCAGATTTTTGTTTTATTGGAATCCTGAAATGTTTTATTTAATTTCAAATGCCTTTGATTATATTAGTTACCGGTATGTTAAAATAACATTTTAATACTACTCGTTAAGCTTCTAATTTTTAACTGAAGCAATTAAAGCGGGTCATGTTTGCAAATCAATAATATCTCAGTATTCTGATATTAACCTGAGGGCCACATTAAGTGAAGGTGGGGGCCGCATGTGGCCCATGCGAGCGAACAATGAAATCTCATTAGAATACATGTTTTTCAACGAGACTGTCCTCACGTACCGCGAGTGTGCAGCGACGTCACTTCGCCTACCCCTCAAGTGATGTGAGCGCCTACAGAGTGGATAAAAAGAAAGTGATGGGTGCTAATATATTAAAGTCTAACTCATGTTGATTAGGTGATGTAATGGTGATGTAAAACAAACGGTGCAAACACAAACATTAAACGCCCTTACCGATAAAGAGACAATATGACGTAATGAGGTACATTTATGTCGTAAATGTTCTCTTCAATGTCAATGGCGTTTACAAAACACACTCACCAGCATTGCAGCTGAATTGCAAACTGAACTATCCTCTTGCTATCTATCAAAGTTTTTGTTTAATAAAAATCCACCGTAGACCGTGGTTTCTGTCATGACATTCTGTGCTGGCTATTCATTCATTTTCTAAGTGTCTGAGTTCGGAAGCGCTTGTTTTCCATAACGAAACGTCCTGGTGCTGTTGTTGTTGTGATAGCTGGAAATAATTTATTTTCGAAAATAGGAGCTCACAACGCATTGCGATGCGATCTGTTCTTTTGGCATGGCGACGTTGTGCAACAAATAATGTAAGTAAGTGGGTCAATCGGGCTAATCGATTAAGTTGATTATAGAAAATCTGTTTTTGCATCGATTAATTGATAAAAAAAAAGGTATTGAAAAAGAAACATGCTTCTCAATTTTTCAAGTAAAAAAGTAACGCATGGAATAGTCTTTAATTACAAAGAAATTAATCGATAGTTGCAGCCCTAAACGTAAATACCTCAATATAAGACTACGTTTTTGTTTTTCAATGGAAACATCCTAAAAAACTGGGTTGAGATGAGATGTACTTTATTATCCCCACAGGGAAATTGATACGTTACAGCAGGGGTTCTCAACCCGTGGGTCGCGACCCCTCGGGGGGTCGCCAAATTAGTTTGGGGGGTCCCCAAATTATTAAAAACAATTTTTTTGTTTTTTTTCACGATTTTAAAAAAAATAGCAGATCTACAAGCTCGTAGCGCGCCACTCGGTGGCGCGCTATGAGCTTGTAGATCTGCTATTTTTCAATAGCTAAATTATAACATAATGCTTAAAACACCAAAAGGGGTTCCCGCCCAAAATGGGTTAAGGTTATTGTAGTAGTCAATTTATATTGGGGGTCGGGAGGGGGCGGGGCGGGGGTCCCGAGACATTGCCAAAGCATTTCCGGGAGTCCCCGGCCAAAAACTTTGAGAACCCCTGCGTTACAGCAGCATAATGTAAAATGTAAAAAAGAAACAACAGACAAACAGAAAAACACATTGCGGACACGACTGGGCATAATCACAACAAGACCAAAGACTTCAGACACAGGACCATAAGCATTGGGGGAGAAAGTTCTTATAATCTGATGGCGGTTGGCAGAAAGGAGAGTCTATAGAGCGTCGCAGTCCTGCACCCTTTCAAGACGACGCCAGGCCCAGGAAATTAATCCCAATGCATTTTTCCCATAGACATTTCAAAAAGTATTTATTTAAAGACCTTTTAAAAAGCGTTGTACGAAGCCAACTCGAGTCGTGACAAATCATGACAACAAACACAATATTTTGGACCAAACAAATAATTACAAAGAAGAAAAACAACAAAAAGAGTTTTGTAACCTGCCGTTTGTTTGGCCCAAAACATTGTGTTTATTGTCATGATTTGTCACGACAAGAGTTGGCTTTGTCCGCGGCGTAAACGTCTTTAAATAAATACTTTCTGAAAAGTCTATGAAGAAAATTAACGGGGATTTCTTTTCCGGGACTGACTGACTGACTGACTGACTGACTGACTGACTGCAGCCCCTCCATCCTGAGGCCCACCACCACAGAACTGGCCTTCTTTGTGATCTTGTTGAGCTTGTTCAGCTGCCAGGCCTTAATGCCCCCACCACCCCAGCATATACCACTGCATAAAATAGAACGCTGGCTACAACGGACTGATGGTCGTATTATAATCGGGGACTGTAGACTATTTGACATTCAATGTTCTTTTTCCACAAATTTGTCTTGAAAAATGGGGGGTGGTCTTATATATTCTGGACAATACGGTACCTCAGATTCTTCTTCTGACCTTTTTCTTTCCTATGTTGTTGTCCTCCTCGCTCTCCCTCCCCCTCTGTCGCCCCCTCCTGTTTCTTCCAACACACGCTCACTCCCAAAACGGCCTATAGTGACTTCTTGGGACAAATGTGACCAAGCGTCAAACGTGTGACGGGGGCCGGGGCGCCCCCCTGGGGGGGTCATCTGACTGACGACGTCCTGGTGACTTCCGCACTCCAGGAATGCGAAAGTTCGGTTCTCAAAACCAAAAGACGTAAAAAAAAAGGGCCATGAGCCACGAGGCCAGAAGCACCGCCGAGCAGATAGCGAGCCGTCAGGCGAGTTGAATCGCCGTGCCGAGTGTTGTGAAGTCCGTCCGGTTCAGCCGACTTGGTGCCGTTCACGATATGTCCCCGATAGGGATGGAGCTCGACACCCGAGCCCATTACAAACTCGATAACTGTAAGATTTGGACTTATCGAGCCTGTTGTCGAGCATATATAGCGACCCACGGCGTCCTGTTTAAACAATCAAGACAAGAGGCGATAAAGAACTAAATCTAAGAGTGTATTGATGCCTGCCAACCAGCGCTGCCCGAGAAAACGAAATACACCTTTAAATTGACAGTACACACATTAACCAGTTAGGTTTCTTCAATATTGTTTTCCAAAAGTTAAAAGGTCATTTTCCTTCCGTAATGTAGTGCAAGTGATATTTTTTTGGTTACATAAATATGTATTTTCTGTTCATATAGAGCTGAAGAGACACAGAGATTTTTAACTATATATACTATTCATAATATAAATATATAAATGAATAGTATATTAATTTCCGAATATTCATTCGGACGAGTAAACGTATCACTCTGCTCTCTGATCATTCCGAGGTTCTTCAAAGAGCGCTCGCTCAGCCTCCACCGGGCCAACAGCTCGCAGTCGGTGTCGTCCGGCGCCGCCCCCAACAACAAGGAGTCCAATAAGCCCCTCCCCCTGGCGACGCTCTCGGTCTCCCAGCAGCACCGGCCGTCGTCGTGCATCGACATCTACGTCTCGACCACCGAGGAGGAGGAGGGGGCGAGGGGGCTTCCCGTGGCGGCCACCTCCGCCTCCGAGGTCTTCCTGGACCCTCTGCGTCATCGTCGCGTCGCCGCCCCGCCCCTCCGCCGAGACTCCTCCCTGCACTCCGAGATCATGGAGGCGGTGCTGCTGTCTGGAGGGGGGCGGGACTACAGCGGCGCCGGCTCGGAGTTCGAGGACAGCGCGGCGGCCGACCTGTCGTCCCTGCAGTGCTCCGCCCACCTCCTCCCCGACTCCTCCCTGCTGCCGCCCTGGGACATGATGGACCCGTTGTCCCCTCCGGCCTCCGCCAGCCTGATGGAGCGCTCCAAGAGCAGCCGCTACCTCTCCACCACCACCAGCGGCGGCGGCGGGGGAGGAGGAGGTTTGGGGGGCGGAGGAGGAGGAGGAGGTTTGGGGGGAGGAGGAGGAGGTTTGGGAGGAGGAGGAGGCTTCCTGGACGAGCCGTCCAGCCCGCTGGTCAAGTCCCACAGCCTGGTGTTCGCGTCGGGGCGGGGCGGCGGCGAGGTCGGGGGCCCGCTGTTCTGCTATGGCGGGCTGGGGGCCCTAGGGGGCGCCGGCGTGCAGGTGAAGGCGGCCGAGTACACCAGCATCACGGACTGCATCGACACGCGCTGCCTCGTGTCGCCGTACCCGCTTCCCCCGGCCGAGCGCTCGCACTCCCCGGCGGGGGGCCCCGGCGCCCCCGGCGGACACGCCTCCTCCTCCTTCCCCTTCGACAAGCCGCCGCCCCCGCCGCCCGACGCCGGGCGCCACCCGGAGAGGGAGGCGGAGCTAAGCCACACAGATTCCTCGGACGCCGACGAGGACCCCGAGGAGCTGGTCCTCACCGGGGGGGCGGACCCCGACACCCCTCGCCACGGGGGGGGGAGCCTGGGAGGAGGAGGAGTCTGCTCCCCCTTCTCCAGACTGGAGAGAGCCAACAGCTGCTCCTCGGACGACTCCTCCCACCCCTCCTTCGCCCTCGCCCCTCCGCACCACCGCAAGAGCCTGTCGGTGAGCGAGAGGATGGAGAGGGGTGGTGGTGCGGGGGGCCCGGCGGCGGCGGCGGGGGCCGCCAGGAACCCCTTCCTCAGGAGCAAGTCCGGGGCCCGGCCCCCCGCCGCCGAACCGGCCAACACAAGCGACAGCCTGTCCATGAGGAAGCTGGCCACGCCCTCCTCCTTCCGCAGCTTCGACAGACACAACTACACGTGACGGCAGCGAGGGTGTCGGCCGGCGCACTGAGTCACTTAACGCTTTGGGAGGACCCGGCAGGGGGGGGGGGACATTGGAAGGACCCGACAGAGGTCAGAGGTGGACAGAAGGACAGAGGTGGACAGAAGGACAGAGGTGGAGGGCAAAGGGTTGCGAAGGTTGACCGAGAGGAAAGGGTGAAGTTGCCCCATAGATAAGATGGCGATCTCCGGCCACGTTCACAATGTTTCTGGTTTGTTGTGTGACGTTTATCAGAGCGGGGCGGGTTATCAGAGAGGGGCGGGGTTATCAGAGAGGGGCGGGGTTATCAGAGAGGGGCGGGATTATCAGAGTGGGGCGGGGTTATCAGAGAGGGGTGGGGTTATCAGAGAGGTTATCAGAGAGGGGCGGGGTTATCAGAGAGGGGCAGGGTTATTAGAGAGCTTATCAAAGAGGGACGGGGTTATCATAGGGAGGGAGGTTAAGCCGATGCATCGTCGACACTCAGCAGACAACTTCACCCTAGATACAACAGTGATTCCCAACCTGTGGGCCGGGGGCGCCCACTGGTGGGCCGGGGGCATATTGCAAGCGGCGTCCTAAATAATTACTATTTTAATGACTAGATAACATTGATAATATATATTAAATAAAAATGTTTTGTAACAATAAATCTACAAAGTAACTATAGTAACTTCATTTTTCAAAAAATAAAAAAACAAATTTAATGGAATAGATGTATAAAGTATAAAAATTTGGAAATACGCGAGACAGGTCAAAGTATCTCAAAGTTTTAGTAAAGTAGCCTAACTCTACGTGAGTAAATTTACTTACCTACATTCCCCCCGAACATTGTTTGCGAACGTTTTGGTGATTTTCGAGAAGTGTGCCCTCATCTGGAATAGGTCAATAGGACGGGTGTCCCAAACAGTGGTGGAAAAAGTACTCAATACAAAAGTATCGGCATCAAAATGTACTTAAAGTACTAAAAGTAAAAGTACTCATATTGCAGAATGTCCCACTTCACAAGTTCAAAATGTGTACAAAGTCTATTGAAAATAGCCGATCTACAAGCTCACAATGCGTCGCATTGCGACGCATTGTGAGCTTGTAGATCGGATATTTTCAAATGGCCAAAATGTATAGGGTTGAAGTGGTTAATGTATGTTTTCTAATCAAAATTAGTAACTACTAGTAACTAGTAACAAAAGTTTTCAGATAATTGTAGTGGAGTAAAGTAAAGTACTGGAAATTGGAAATACTCAAGTAAAGTACAAATACCTAAAAATTGTACTTAAGTAAAAGTACTTAGTTACTTTCCACCACTGATAGGACGGGTGTCCCAAAGTATACAGAGCAAAATAAAGAGCTAACCAATCGATGGGCTATACTAGTTGTCATTACCTCCTCTTGTAGCTTTGTATAAGCGTCCTGGCAATGGGAGCTTGTCATGTGGTTGTCTCCCCATCAATGGCAGCTTGTCATGTGGTTGACTCCCCATCCAGCATCTAAATGGTTTACGTCTCTGTGTTATATCACAATGTCAATCAATCACCAATGAGGCCAAGTCCTCTCACCTGTGCAATTTCCAGCCTCTGACATTAAAATGTCCCTAAAATTAATGTTAGCTTTATTATATTTTTCTTCATCAAACTTATCTCTGACACTAAAATCAGCTCCCACTTCACTTTGATTTTAAAAGATTCTATTTCAGCCTGTGTGTGTGTGTGTGTGTGTGTGTGTGTGTGTGTGTGTGTGTGTGTGTGTGTGTGCGCGTGCGTGCGTGTGTGCGTGCGTGCGTGTATCTGAGTCAGTTTGTCACTCACCTTTTAACAAGTGCATTTTTTCAAATAGTCGATAGAGGGCGATGTGAGCCTGTTTCAGAAGGAATCCGTGGGCCATGGCTGCAACAATACCTAAAACCATCTCACATGTAGGTAGTCTGAGATTGTGCTTTATTATTATTATTACTATTGTTTTCTTTTTTAACTTAAAATCAATCGATTTTGTTCCGGGCTCGGATCAATGGTAATAAATTATATATTTAAAGCAAACCTTTGTAACTCAAATCTTTGCTTCTGGGGGTTGCTGGAACAAAACAAAAAGAGATTTGGGTCGGCAGCCAAATATATATAATTGTGGGGCTTCAGGACATGAAATAGTTTGAGAACCACTGACATAGAAACATAGTGGTTTTTTGTTGTTTGTATTAGAAAACTGTTTTTTCTTTTTCTCTTTAATCGGCCTCAGGTCTTAATGGGTTAATAACGTTATATTATCAATGAAATCTTCCTCACGGCCCATCTGTGGACCCTGACCCACAGGTTGAACTGCCCACCCAGCCCAGTCCTCTCCTCTCATTCGCTGTTCCTGCCAGTGGCATTATGGGTAAAAACCCGCAAAGGTCCGTCCTTTTATTTCAGTGCTGTTCATAAAGTTTTGTTTATTTAATTCCTTCCATATTCAGTTACTTCATTCTAAATGCAGACTTAATGGGCGTTGCTATCGCAATGAAAACTAACTACACATATAGGAGCCTACATTTCAAGTTTTTCTTGTTTGTTTTTTTGTTTTGTTTTTGTTGTTTTCAAGGGAAATGGTAAATGTCTCAAGTTCCAAAAGGAAGTCACGTTTTGAAACGTGATGCCTGAGGAAGGTCCCTAGTGACCGAAACGTTGCTTAATTAAATAAGACAATACTCTTGTGCCGAGCAGATACACAGTGTGCGGGTGTACCTTATTGCTTACGTTTTGAAACTTGAAAATGTGTTGTGAAGTAACCTTGCGTCACCACCAGGCTTTCCACCTCAGAGGAAAGCATGGTCTGTGTTCCAAAATCGCTGTATGAACCGGTCTGGAGCGGATGGTAAAATACGTCATGTTGTAGACACTGTTTTGCAGTCATGAGACAGGAAACCACACCCGGAACGAATGAGAACTGCCCAAAATAAGTCCCTACGATCGTAATTTGAGAACCCACCCAATAAAATAGAATTTCCCCCGTGGGACAAAAGGTGTATATATACAGGCGTTAAATAGTCTCTGGAAAGTACACTCACATTTATATTTTGAAACTCAGCAAAACTAAACTACGCTGCATCAAATATTTTATTGCGTAGGCCCGAAAATTATGGTCGCAGGAATTATTATGGGTACTTCTGATTCCGGCCAGATGACTACAAATCATTGACTACAACATTGACGTAAGTTACCATCTGCTCCCGACCGGATCATAAATGCAAAAGGGAATGCTGTCCTGCAGCCTAGTTGTGGAGTAAGTAAGGTTAGTTCAGGTTTTTGGACTGGGAGCTAGCAGAGCTGCTAATGAGGATGATCATTCTTAAGTGGCTCGCACCTGGGCCCGGGTGTCGACCCCCTATAAAAGCCTGCTTCCCCAGCCGGCCCTTCTCCAATCTCCCGTTCTGTTCTTTGCATTTGCTTTCTGCACCTCTCCCACCATGCACTCTTTTCTGGTTAACCACACACACACTTCCATTTACAAATAGGTCAACAATACAAATGACGCTAGTATTGTGGATTCATATATTTTTTAATGAGTGGCCCCCATGCAGTGACCCCCACCAAATGACCGGAACTAGCCGATAGAATTAACTCGCTACATATCTCGTCAAATGTGCACTTGCAGTTTGTGGCAACTCGAAAGCAAACTCCACATGCCCCAACATTTGATTTACCTGCCATAGTGTCAACCCCTTACCCCTGTGTCGGATCGGTGGTTAGACTGGCATATTTGCCGATACCGATATGACCCGATATGACAAATAAGGGCCGTTAGCGATCCTTTTCCGATACCGATACAGTATCGGGACATCTTTACTTAATATTCACCAAAGCCAGACCAGAACTCCCACCACGGGACTCAGGCAATCAATTAATACCTTTACAACCACTATATTGATGACAAGTCTTTCTTAGTCCAAAAATCTGAACTAACCCTTCAAATGTCTTGGGTTGTTTTCAAAACAGAATCCAAAAGTCCAAATCAGTCACAAATCGATGTATATTTGTTATTATTATTTCAGATTACAGAGGAACGCAAAGTCCGATCTGTGATAGCTTTGTAAAATCAAATAAAATCACACTTGATTTGGTAATGTTTGTTTAAAGTGCTTTAAACAAACTTTAGAAGTCCATAGACTTGGCTGCGATATGATTCCGAAAGCCAGACAGACATTGGAGGGACTATCAAAAATAATAATACAAATAAGGCTTGGTAATGAGACGAGAGATTCTGAAATCAATTGCTTTAAAATCATGTTCTTTTTTTTTAATAATTGTTTTATATTTCATCAATATTAATTTCTATTGAATCACAACACGTTATTTTAATATGGACTATTTATTGCCATATTTATTTTCTTGCGTATACTACCAATAATTGAATGCCTGTATGAATTACTAAAGGAACTTCTCGATGCTATTTTTGTCTAATTTGAAGTATTTTCCTATTTAAATAAGCTTTTAAATCGAATAATATATTATTATGTTGTCTGATACCCTGTACATTTCAATCATATTTAAGTGTTACATATGTGTTATGTATATGTTTTATGATGCTGCTGTCATTATGAGAATGTTCTATAATCTAATGCAGGGGTTCTCAACCCGTGGGTCGCGACCCCTCGGGGGGTCGCCAAATTATTTTGGGGGGTCCCCAAATCATTAAAAAAAAATATATATATATATATATATTTTTTTGCAACTGAATGGCTGGAAAGTGGAAATGAAGAGTTTACATATAGTACACATAGTACATGCATACACCTTCCCTAATGATTATATCTGGTTTCAGTATTTATTTATGGTGTATTGTCTCTATTATTAAGGTTATTGTAGCAGTCCATTTATATTGGGGGTCGGGAGGGGGCGGGGCGGGGGTCCCGAGACATTGCCAAAGCATTTCCGGGGGTCCCCGGCCAAAAACGTTGAGAACCCCTGATCTAATGTAAAGTTGCAGCTGCCACATTGCCAAACATGGGGACGGTGCCTTTTGGGCCAAAGATACCATCTTTAAGAGGTTTATAATCATTATGTCAAACCATGAATTGTTCTTTTTTCTGTCTTTTATGCCTCCCGAATAGGGGTGTAACAATACCTTTTAACAGCGATACGATACGTATCACGATACATGGTTGACGATACGATACATGGACGATATATTGGTTCATTATGGCGATACGATACGATTCAATGATTTGAAATCGATACAGTAACTATTTAAAATACATTTACATTATTTTAAACTAAGTAATTAAACCCCTCTTTCTTTTTTCTTCTAAAAATGGCTAAATACCTGTAGTATTGATACAATCGATTATTGGCACAGCAAAACGATTCGATACCGATTATTTTTATTTCGATATACTTTGATTCTTGAAATTAAAGTCTATTTTTCAATGCAGTTACTGTATCGTTACACCCCTACTCCCTAATAATTATGTGCAGTGGTGGACAAGGTATACTCCAGTGTTGATTTCGTCGACTAATACTGTGACGAAAAAATGTTCATCGACTACCTTTTTTCACAGGCGAAAAACTAAATGGAAACAAAATGAAAACGAAACTAATGGATGACTAAAACTAAAGACTAAATATATTGACAAATATATATGTCAACTAAATTGACAAAAAAAAAAGTCAATGCCAACACATTGTGAGGGGTACTACTGATGTAAAAGTACTTTTGTTCCTGTCCTCCACTGCTAATATCAGAGCACAAACTTCACGAGATGTGTTTCAGTCCATAATTTTTTTTGTTTTGTTTTTCATACACTTGGCACACGTACCAAAAAACTATAAATGCTGGTTTCATATAGCTGGAGGAATTAAGTGAAAACCAAATGAGGAAAAAGAAGAACTATATACATTTGAATCACTCGATCTTCTTGACTATCACTGTGCTTTGTGAATCCAAATCAAATATTCCCCTGCAGGGACCTTGAGTAAACGCATATATACGTTTTTAATGATATTCTATATATGTACATAATGTACACATCATCATATTCTGTGTTTTCACTTTACTGTGTGCAGGACATACTATACGGGATGTCTCTCCTCCCGACTCAGAAGACACCTTAACAACCCATTCTGGGCGGTTATACTTCTAGCTATTGAAAAATAGCAGATCTACAAGCTCATAGCGCGGCACCGAGTGCCGCGCTACGAGCTTGTAGATCTGCTATTTTTTTAAAACAATCATGAAAATGTGGCGCAAATCTTTGAATGTATATTCTTTCAGAGCGAGCGTTTTTTTTTAAAACTCAAATCGTTGCTTCTGGTGAGGTCCCTGGAACAACATATGTTCAGATTTGGGTTGGCGGCCAAATACGTATATTTTTTGTGGGTCCTTGACATGAAAATGTTTGAGAACGACTGACATAGAAACATAGGGTTTTTCAGAAAACTGTCAGGATTTAGAAGACATTTTGTAGAATCGTCCTCAGGTCTAAATGGGTTAAAGGGATATTTCACTACAAAAAAAAAAGAAATGACTTCTAAATTGCAGTATTGGTACTTTTACTTAAGTAAAACAATTGAGTACTTTTTCCACCACTGTCAATATGTTATGATCTTCTTTTTTTACACTCCGTTATAATGTTCTTGTTTTGATCATTAAGACTAGGGCTGTGAATCTTTGGGTGTCCCACGATTCGATTCCGATTCTTGGGGTCACGATTCGATTCAAAATCGATTTTTCTTTTTTTTAAATTCAAAAGCATTTTTTTCCAGATTCAAAATGATTCTCGATTCAATACATAGGATTTCATCACAATCTACTCCAGTCTTGAACTGAAGTGACTAGTACAGTAACTTGAAAATGACTGAAGACATGATGTTTACTGTGATTAGGGTGAGCTTACATTTCATCGGAATTTTTGGAAATTATGAATCGGTTTTGAATCGTTCATAACGGAATCGCGATTCTAATTCGAATCGATTTTTTTTGACATAAGACCCAATTTACTGAATGTCAAGTCTCCAGGTTTTCTTCAGAATATACACACTGATTTACTAGGACACTATGTATGTCCCAACTAGTACTAGTGGTTCTCGAATGTTCTATTTGCAAGGACCACCCCTTCCTTAACTCTTAGAGTGTGTACAAATGGAACCAAATGGACCCGTGTATATAAGGGTCCATTTGGTTCCATTTGTACACTGCAGAGTTACAGACCTGTTATGGTCATTCAGGGCTAGCTCTTTATGTACTGTACGTGTTTCTGGTAATATTAATGTCCGCTCGTTTTGTACGTCGTTAGCGAAAGAATGGGAGTTTTGACAGAAAATGTCCACCACAAACCCAATGTCCCCTGCACTCAGCTGAAGCATATAGAGTTCAATATGAGAATTGTGTCACTGACCGCTGTGCAAGGTTTACCAATAAGGGAGTGTGTGTGTGACTGTGTGTGTGACTGTGTGTGTGTGTGTGTGTGCGTGCGTGCGTGCGTGCGCCCGCCCGTGCGCCCGCCCGTCTGGACTTCTATATTCTATCTACACCAAGACAACTTTCAGTAGCCATGGGTCCTAACAACGGAGGAGTGTGCGCAGACAGTTGCAATCAGACTATAAAATCCCCACTGTACAGTATTTTTTAATATTTTCCTATACTGTAGCATAATTATAATTATACAGTTTTATTGTGGACTCACAACAACCACGATAGTATATGATCCAGAGATGTTACCTCCTTCATCATGCCTTCTCCCCTCCAATCAGAGATGTTACCTCCTTCATCATGCCTTCTCCCCTCGAGTCCCTTCCTACCCCTATATATTGATGATCTGATCTGTCGGGTTGAGTACTAACTTGTGAGCTGAAGTTTAAAAAGGCAAAACGTTAAAAAAAAATCACACCCGTGTGAACTGAGTGGTGCAGTGACGTCACACACTAACCATAGCAACCATGCTCATCTGTACGTGGGGCCACGTACAGGTACACGGGTACACGTACAGGTACACGGGTACAGACAAAGCTGGTTATTGGAGTGGTTTGCACGTTTTCTGCAATAAAATGCTGATATTGTTTGGGTTTTACTAGGGAAAAAGGGACACGGCTCCACCTCAAAAGGGAACAAGGGACACGGCTCCAACCTCAAGCCGCTCTCGCTTTATTTAATGTCCGTTAAAAATGCATGCGGTTCTTCCACGGTCGGAGGGAGAGTGTACAGAGATGCTGTCGTTTAGAGAAAAAAAAAGAGGAAATTGACAGAGAGAGAGAGGTGGATCGAAAGAGAGATTATACTATGAAATCACAAGTAGTGAGTATTTGGATGCAAATACGAATCTGTATTCTTCAATGTGAATAGGATCATGTCTGGCATGCATTGTTATATAAAATCAAATAAAAAAAAACGATTCAATAGATTGGTACACTTGGTCTTCTCAGCTGTCTTTTTACTTCTTCATGATTGGCCTCACTGTGTGCAAGAAAAGAGGAAGGAACCGGACTCCTGTAGAGAGAGAGAGTGTGCGTGTGTGTGTGTGTGCGTGCGTGCGTGCGTGCGTGCGTGCGTGCGTGCGTGCGTGCGTGCGTGCGTGCGTGCGTGCGTGCGTGCGTATGCATGCGCGTGTGTGTGCGGGCCTGGCCTAGCCTACCAGGTGTTGTGATGTGTCTAGTGCAGTAGTTGGAGCGAAGGTTGCTTGGCTGTATACTTCCCACCTGCTTGCTAACCTCTCGCTTTCAGATACTGCCGCTGGCGAGCCCTTGTGTGGTGAACGTGGAAGCAGCTTCCAGTCTTCTCCTACCATAGTACATATAGTACATATATAGTACATATAGCCTCTCCTTCACCAAGACTCCTGCCGGGGCCTCCACGTGGCCACGCATGGGAACTGGGGCCCTGTGGACCCAGGGCCAACACGGTAACTGGGGGCCATGCGGAACATGGTAAGTTCCGGAAGATTGTTGACTACAAAACAGTACTACAACATGACGTAGGATATCATCCGCTCCCGACCGGTTCATAAACCCGAAATGGAATGCTGCCCAGGCTAGCTGTTAAGTGTTCTTTGTTTAATAAATACTGGACTTCACCTGCCTGCCTGCTTGTTCTGCTTCTGGGTCCTCACCTGACATTAACACACACCGTGACAGCACACACAGCACCACTCGGTTCAGACGGGTCTGATTCTTACTTCAAGTTCCGTCCGTCGCACAGTGTTGATATAGCTTGTAAATCTGTTCTTTCTGTCAGGAAACCCACAAGATGACCAAATGCAGAAACTCAACTTCAAAGTAAAGGCAGGAAACTGTGAAGGAGGAACGTTTAAGGACGACTTCAGTTAACTCAAAACAAGGTTGACACAAACACACCGAAAACACACACAGTTCAACACACACTTAAACCTGCTGGGACGATATGGGTACCTCACGATACAATATCTGTGGTGATATTAGGCCCTCGATAATGATAATGATATCTGTGGTGATATTAGGCCCTCGATAATGATAACGATATCTGTGGTGATATTAGGCCCTCAATAACGATATCTGTGGTGATATTAGGCCCTCAATAACGATATCTGTGGTGATATTAGGCCCTCAATAACGATATCTGTGGTGATATTAGGCCCACGATAACTATATCTGTGGTGATATTAGGCCCACGATAACTATATCTGTGGTGATATTAGGCCCTCGATAACGATAACTATATCTGTGGTGATATTAGGCCCTCGATAACTATATCTGTGGTGATATTAGGCCCACGATAACTATATCTGTGGTGATATTAGGCCCACGATAACTATATCTGTGGTGATATTAGGCCCACGATAACTATATCTGTGGTGATATTAGGCCCTCGATAATGATATCTGTGGTGATATTAGGCCCTCAATGATACCTGTGGTGATATTAGGCCCTCGATAATGATATCTGGTGATATTAGGCCCTCGATAATGATATCTGTGGTGATATTAGGCCCTCGATAATGATAGCTGTGGTGATATTAGGCCCTCGATAATGATATCTGTGGTGATATTAGGCCCTCAATGATACCTGTGGTGATATTAGGCCCTCGATAATGATATCTGGTGATATTAGGCCCTCGATAATGATATCTGTGGTGATATTAGGCCCTCGATAATGATAGCTGTGGTGATATTAGGCCCACGATAACTATATCTGTGGTGATATTAGGCCCTCGATAACGATAACTATATCTGTGGTGATATTAGGCCCTCGATAACGATAACGATAACGATATCTGTGGTGATATTAGGCCCTCGATAACGATATCTGTGGTGATATTAGGCCCTCGATAACGATATCTGTGGTGATATTAGGCCCTCGATAACGATAACGATATCTGTGGTGATATTAGGCCCTCGATAATGATATCTGTGGTGATATTAGGCCCTCGATAACGATATCTGTGGTGATATTAGGCCCTCGATAACGATATCTGTGGTGATATTAGGCCCTCAATGATACCTGTGGTGATATTAGGCCCTCGATAACGATATCTGTGGTGATATTAGGCCCTCAATGATACCTGTGGTGATATTAGGCCCTCGATAACGATATCTGTGGTGATAT